>NC_088331.1:41565000-41695000 GCF_036884655.1 Musa acuminata AAA Group | reverse complement strand
GATCCTGCACAAAACAAAACCAGGCAGGTTAGGCTACTGTTTTCTTTCTGGAGAAATTTCAAATCTGTAGCACACAAATCCATTAATTGTCTCTCTCACACACACACACACACACACACAAGCCTCTACCAATCAATATAGACACAGATAAAGAGACGGAGGAAGAGAGAGATGACCAAGTAAATGAAGATGCTTGAGGTCTTCAGCACTCACTAAAAGAACTTCCAGCACCCCACCTTTCATCTCAGAGATATCAGCAGAGAAAGCGGAAGCATGCAAAAGGAAACAATGTAGTCAAACTGTGAGATGTGTGCTTGGTTGTAGAAATTTATTGGGGGAAGTGTAGTTTCTTTTCTGCTATTGTGCAAGTAACCACTAGTTCAGAGCAGTTGAAGTAACATAAACATGAGTTACAAAACCCATTGCTAGTGTTCATCCCATGAATGCTGAAGCAGTTGCAGAAGGCCAATTCACGAGTTAGATTCAGTACTATAAAAGCCTGGATATGTAAAAAAGCTTGTTTCTGATCAGCTAGAGTTGGGCAAAAGGAGATTAGAAGTAGCCCCAAGTTTCAGTTTTTTCTTCGCCATTAAATTGCTGCTAGAAACAAAATGTTAAATAAGAGACTTCCAATTAATGCAATACAAGCGAATTGATGCTCAATTCTAGTAGGCTTGGACGACTTTTGTTGGCACTACAAATTGACCAAATAAGTAAAAGACAACAGCTTTGTAATCCAAAGAAAGAAAATGAAAGAAAGATAAGAAAACGAATATGAGCACCTCTACCCAAAATTTGTATTTTGGACAAAAATTCAATTGAACTCAAATCGTTTTGTCTTGAAGATGTCAACTGTCTTGATGAATTAAGACTTTGGATGTTTATAGCAAGGTACGATCATCACTTTTATTATTATTATTATTATTATTAATAAAAGAAGTAATAAATTCTAATTATTTGAGATTTTTACTATCATTGATATCTATAAAAAATCATGTGTTTAGTTAGGCTAAGAGTATTTAAATATTTATTTATAGTTTCCATTAATAACTTTTAGGTTTTTCTTTATATTTTCTCATATCACTAATAGTAATTATTTATTTCACTTCTTATAATGATCACATCCACAAGTATCTTGAGTATATTTATATTATCTTAAATAATTTTATCTTATTTTATCATCTATTAAAATGATATCTAATTATTTATAAATAAAAATATTATTTTTTTAATCTTTTCTAAAGACTACAAATCTATTTTAACATCTCATACCAATAAGACAAATTTTTTGTATATATTATTTCTCAATTATCCAATACTTAAATCCATAAAACATTATTGATTTGACCATTGTCTTTAAAATTTTTTCTTTTAATATCACAAAGACTTTTAATGTCTCTTAACTTTTATTTTTTTACTATATGAATAATATCTTCATTAATCTTTTTATGCTATTTAATATGATCCAATATATTTAAAACTTTTACTTGAAAGAACTTGTTGCGTATTGAACTTAACTATATTCTCCTCTTTAGCATTAGTAAAATTATATCTCATTTATTCAGTTTTAGTTATACTTAATATAAAATCTTTAATTTATAAGGATTGCCTTCACAAATAAAATTTATAATTAACTTTATTTGGACTCTTATTAATTAAAATAATATCATCAATAAATAACATACGTCTATCCAATAAATGACTAATAAGCTCATCCATTATTAATGAAAAACTAGAAAGTTAATACATATTTCTAATATAATTCCACACTAAGAAACTCGCTAAGATAGATCTATGATGTAATCCTATATGCTCATATAGTTCAAATACTAACAATTACATTATCACATATATCCTTAATAACATCAATATAATTAGTGGATATAATTTTTTTAAAAATCTTTCATTATAAATTTAAAAAAATTCTATCATAGGCTTTCTTTAAATAAATAAAAACCATATGTAATTTTTTATTTATATATTTTTTTATTAATTATTTTAATAAATAAATAGATTCTATGATTAATCTTTAAGAATAAAATTAAATTAGTTTTTTTTAAATATATTTATTTTAAGTCCCATCTTACTTGTAGTAACTCTTTTTCAAAGTTTCATAATAACTTATGATTTTAAGTATCATATTTATTCTTATAAATTAGTACTAAAAATACATAAAATAAAAAAAATCATTTCTTATTTTTTATTTATGACAAATCAGACTTCATTCTAGTTAATCCAAGAATCTGATTTACAAGTCATTATATTTTACTCTATATATTTTTTTCCAAAAAAAAAAAGGATTCAAGCCAAAATGGTTGGGTTCGAAAATAGAACATATTAAACCGACTGAGATATACAATATATCTAATTCGACTCCTCTAATCTTTTAGTAACATGGGATTAACTTTTAACTCATCTATATCTTTCACATATAAATATTTTTAAATAATTCTACCTTCTATACGTGGATCGTTCTTGTTACTCTTATATTAAAGAATAATATTTTACTTCAAATTTGTTCGGTACAAAATCTTGGTGTGCACGGGTCCTAAAGGACGTGTCGTCTAAACTTATGGTTCAAATGTGCCGGTGGAAAAAGGAAATGCAACCATGGGAGACAAACATGGAGGAGAGGGTGACAGTCGATCCACAAAATCAATTAGTAGATAAAAATGGTCAGTGGAAGGTCCAGCTCTCAACAGTCAACACTATATAATAATAATAATAATAATAATAATAATAATAATCATCATCATCACCATCATCATCACCATTGTCTATCTTATAATTTATACCTGTAGAACTATTTTCAAATTTATTCCTCTAAATATAAATTTTATCCTTCAGCTTTTATATGTCTGAAACTTTAGTTTACGTTAATGATAATATTTTAGGTATTTTATTTATTTATTTATACTTTAAACACATAGTGATAACGATGGCCAAAAGTGATTAGCCTATTTTTCTGCGCAGACATGATCTTAATATTTGGAGAAACAAATATATAATCTGTAATAACATTTGTAATGGTAAATATGCTTTTTTGAAACTCTACGGTAGCTATTAATACTAATATGTACTAGAATATATTATGGGATTAAACATTGGATATATATATTTATTATTGTTTTTTACGCTTTTAGGTTGAATTAGTTTTCAATTACTGTATTTGATGCCGATGCCGATCGCAAATCATTTTATGTCCAACTATATCAAACAAAAAAAAGACACCGGATGATAGATATCGTACGTGCATGGCTACCTCAATGCTAACAGCCACCCTCCATTTACGTGGCCTCCTTTCTCATGTCTGATAATATATGTGCTTTATAAGATATGGTTGGAACCCATCTACCAGTAAATGAACTCTAATAGCATGGAATGATGTCAATCATCGGTAGAATGCATGGAAAGGGCCATCTCATTGAAGAGTTGGGCTATCTATTTATCCATGTAATATGATAGGTACTCCGTAACGTAGTAGATCAACAAGTGGATGGTGTGTTAGATTAAAGCCAATTCTACCGTCAACTAGTTGATTTTTCTTTAATTTTATATCTGAAAAAGGAAAAGGAGTGGCACAGTTTTTTAGGGCATATGAGTACGAAAATATTCAGGTATTTGGAACCACTATTAGATTATATTGTCTATCTAATTTAATGATGGTTATTAGCTAGTAAAAAGAAGGTTCAATTATGATAATATTGCTTAGGTGATGATCTTGATAGAAAGGACTCTCCTAGTTACTTATCGTAAACCTCTCGCTTATAAATAGATAAGATCTCATAGAGATTTAAAAAAAAATATATAATAATTAAATACGTGGACACGTGAATACACAAGTATGCGGATGTGTAGATATATAATATGATTGAGAAATTATAGATCTTCTCTCAGCTCCTTTTACTCACGTAAATTAATTAATGAGAGATTATAAATCTTCTTTCAAATTCTTTTTATTCCTAAATCCATCGATTATAGTAATCCTGTAAGTAGTATCCAAAGGTACATATCATAATATTTAGATATATTATTATTATTTAATTTTAGATATTAATATTAATTTTTTTTGATAAAATAATAGTATATTATAACTTTTAATGCTTACAAACCATATAGTAAAATGATTGCATGAATAAGTCGATAATTTAATTCATCTTTGGAGTATTCAATATTTATAAATTTACCATGTGAAAATGATAGAGCTATCTGTAGATATTTTGAGAATTTATCATTCAAAATGCGATTACACTACTTGACCTGTAGTCTAGATGTGATGCAATGTCCGCTAGTATGTTTGGGTGCCAATTTGTCCGGCAAAATATTAAAAAAAAACGCTGGTGGTCGATTTGAATTAGTATGCTTGCTAAAGCTTAAAATTGAACCATCTTGACACTAAAGTGAGGAATGAAAAGGCTGAACATTTTCTGGCTCTTTTGATTCGAGTGGGAAAAAATATGTGAAAAGTGTCATGTTATTGGAAATGAAAGTTTGTTTAAACAAGAATTTGATTCTAATGGTTTGGATAGTTGTTGTATCAACTTAATGTGAAATCAGTATTTTTGAATGAAGTTTGAAAAAAAATATCTATGTTAAGCAGCCATCAGTTACTATTAAAGATTAGGAAACCAAAGTCTATGGGTTGAAGATTTTACTTTATAGGTTGAAGCAAGCACCGCACGAATAATATAGTGAGATTGACGGCTATTTCAATGCAAAATACTTTATAAAGAGTAAAAGGAAATATAACTTTATACACTAAAAGAGAAGGAAGCTTAGACATAATTATTATTGCACTTTATGTTGATAATTTAGTGTTTATAGGCAATGGTGCGCTCGTAGAAGTGAAAGGAAAGGGCGAACAGGTGTTCAAATATGAAAAATTAAAAAAAATTGAGAAAACTTTATTTTGATTGTTTTTATTTTTGATTAATTTAATTAGGTTGATGTTTAGCCGGTTTGCCCAATTAAATAAGATTGGTTTGTATAAAGGTTATATGTAGAATTAAAAAACTATAAATTATGGTTTTCTTTTATAGTTTTCTTATATGACTTATTGATTAAAATTTTATATATAATAAATATAATCTAAATATTATTTTTGGATATTTATTCGATTATTCACATGTATATGTTCAAAATTATGAAATAATATTTATTTTTCATACGAAGACATGATTAATGTTTATCATGATTTCAATTCTCATATGAGTTTTTTTTTATGCTGACTAATATTCAATAATTATTATAATTATTATTTTATTATTAAATTATTTTTACATAAATAAGATTAAACAAAGTTGATAAATATTATTTGTAACTATCTCTAAGTTTTATTTGATTTGTAGTTGGCAAAGTGGCTTGGGACAATAGATTTATGGGATGTTAATTATAAGAAAGGTCTTGTAATTTATAAGATATTTTGAATTTATTCTATATTATTATAATGGTCTTATAGCCGTTAAAATGATCTAAACTAATAACTTATTAAATTATATTAAAAAAATAATGTTCATAATGACATACATAATTAGGAGATTTAGATAATTTCAAAGGAAAATTTGTTTCAAATAATTATATGATGAGATAAGATGATACTGTTTTGTATATCTTTATAGTTTATGATGATACTATTCCACTAGGTTGATATCAATCTTACATAAAATATTTTATGTAAATACTAGATATATCAATATTTCAAACAAAGGTGAAATAGAAATGATATCGTTCAACATTACTTGAAAAACATAGAGCATTATTTATTATAGTGGTATTTACTTCATTGCATTATGATAAATGTCCTTATATTTTTGGATTAAATTATTATAAAAGACTTGAGTACGTGTAATTTATATTAAATGTGTTAGATCTCGATGAGTTAGTCGAAAGGATTACAGACCCAATTACTAAAAATTCTAAGAATAAATAATTAAGATAATTAATTGAGAAAGAATTGAAAGACTTAGTTTTATGATAATTGTAATTAATATTTAGATTTTATTATATTCTATAATTAGCATATTAAAATATTTTAAAGATTAATTTAAATTTACTAACAAGTCATTAGTTGACATATTATTAAAAGAATTGACCAAAATTTCAATATGATAGTATTTGAAAAATTTAAAATTATATCCTCAATATGACTAACAAAACTGACAAGGTCAAGAACAATGAGCATAAATATAGTTGAGTCATTCATTGTATAATTTATTCTTAATTTTATTTTTTCATAGTTTGGCACATTTAAAATTACTTATAATAAAATTAAGGATAAGTGAAACTTAAATGAGTTGACTAATATATGTGTTTAAAAAAAATTAAAATTAAAATATGAAAGACTCATAATATTTTGGGTACTACTTAAGAAGTGGGTAATAATAAAATAAAGTTAAAGTGTAAATTATTTGAGTTTATAAATATTTTATAATCTTATATTGAATTCCAGATCTAGTATAGCCGGTCATCGGGAGTTGCAACCAACTTTACGAGGATTATTAAGTGTCAATAAAGGATCATATACTCTTAATGTTATGAGAAGAATATCCTATATTCCTACTCAGATAAATCCCTAGCTAAGGTCATTCAGATTGAGAGAGAAAGAGTTCTCTAAGAGAATCCGATTAGAGCGAGGCTCGAGTAGAAACTGTATGGCCTAACAGCACCATTTTGAAATACGATATCTGAGATATTAGATGGATGATAGATTATAGATACATGGTAATTAAGGATAGATAGGTCAAATAGATTGGATTGTCTATGGATTGTCGCATAATGGCCTAATATATTAGTAGTCGATGAGTTGAGTAAATTATTATAGAGATAATGATTCACTAAGCAAGAAGAAGTTTTGATAGGTATAACTCATAGCCAACTTGATATTGGGTCTAGAGCGTCACACACATATGGTAGGTGTTGTGACAAGTAGAGGTTCGAATATGAGATATTCATTGGAGCTCCTATCTTATTGGATATCCAATAAGCCCTTGAATTATTGGATCCTATAAATAAGATCTAATAAGAGCCATAAGAGATTAGTAGGTAAAAATATACTAATATAAGAGGCTTGGGTAGTTGGATGGAGATTCAGTATCCAATAGAAAAAGATCCATTAAGGGAAGTTTATAAAGATCTCTATAAATAGGAGGGAACTAAATAGCCATAGGCTAGACCCCTTTCTAGCTGCTATCTCCTATTCTCCTCTCCCCCTCTCCTCCTCAACTAGCAGCCACTTATTTGAGGCATATGGATCGGCCCCTTCTTGATCCCATGGCGTGTGTGAAGAGGAGGTTAGTGCAGTGATTTGAGGAGTATTTTCGCAGCCCCTACCATGTGGATCACCACTAGAGAGGAGGATAGTTGACCTCTTTTATCATCTCCCATAGATCTGTAGGATTTTAGAGATATACGATCTCCTTATTTAACATATATCCCTTAACACACGTGATTTTTTTGTTATGTAGGTTTTTTGCACACCAATCTTTGCATGACAATAAGAAACTATTTTCTATTGAAATCTAAGATTTTTGTTTTCTATACTTCCACTACGCATGTGATGCTATCCCAAGTTTCCCAACACGTCTCCCCTGCACCTCCCTTTCGGATGACTAAAGTGTTAGGATCGTAAAGACACTAAAAGGGGGGAGGGGTGAATTAGTGTTTTTGAAATAAAGTTATGATTTGAAAGTTTGATCGATAAATCTATATCAGAAATTCATTTAACCTAGAATACGAGTAAGGGTAGTGAGCAACTAAATCAGTTAGTAATAGTAAAAAAAAAGTATAAAAAGAAATACAAACCAATTTATAATAGTTAAGTCATCTCGACCTATGCCCACTCCCGATTCATCTTTCTCTTGAGGCCACTGACTTCCACTACTAATCTTCTTTTCAATGAGCAAATATCAACTACCATTGTTACAACCATTTTTCTTTTTCACAGGCTTAGGAGATAACCTTTACACCTCCTTAATATATCCTCTAAACTCAAGGAGGAAGAGACTCAACACTTTTTATGAGCGTTTTCAACACTTTTATTCTAAAGAATTCTTACTCTTTCCTTGCTTCATTAAGCAAGCATGAGTAGGCTATTTATATATCCCAAATGACTTAAAACATAGAGCAAAAAATTTAAATCCCCAAGTTTTTGGGGTACTGGCGGTATTACCACCTGCATTGGGTAGTAGTACCGCTTGATAATGCTTGAGAACCTAGCCTTTGGTAGCACCACTGCTTGTTTGGGCAGTGCTATCGTTGACCTAGGTGGTACTACTGCTAGGATTTTTAGAAATGTATAATTCGTGCTTTCTAACTCATAAATGGTACCATCGCCTGTTTGGGCGGTACCATTGCCTAGCCTGACCCCAAGTCACTGAATTGGCTTTTCAATAAGTCAAATTCAACCCTGATTTAAGCCCAATAGACTCCTAATCAAGTTGACATGGTTACGCCCCAAAATCTACTCAATTAGACTCTAAACGACTTCAATCAAGACTTAACAACTCTAATTACAATCATGAAGCCTTCAACATATTGTTTGACATGTCATTTGTTCATCCGACACTTCGTTTGAGCCTTTGGTGTATCGTCATTTCCTTTGGCATATTGCCCGATCTATCAGCATATTGACTTCCCATAATATATGATCTTCTTAACACAATACTCGATCCTTCCAGCCCGATCACTGAACTCATTGTATGAAGTCCATCCTCTAGCATGTCAACTAATCCTCTAGCTTGACGTCCAATCTCTAACATGATGCTCTCCAGTCCAATGTTTAATTCTCCTACTTCAACGATTTGCCTTTTGATGGTTCAAGCATATGATCGTAGTTTCTCTTACGTCACTTATCTTAAACGTTTATTAGTTTATAAACTCGTCAATTGATTTTATCATTAAAATTTGAGATTCAACAATCTCTCCCTTTTTTATGATGATAACCAATTGATGATAGAATTTTAACTAAACCCCCATTTTTTATATATTATTTTGAAATGAACTCGAATTAAAAAAAATAATAACATTTTAATGTAACTCTTTGAATTCAAGTCAAAATAAAAAAAATTATAGTGATTTTCATTGCGAAGGTTTTATGTATAATTTCACTTTTCATTTCAAAGATCAAAATAATCATAGTGACTTTCATTACAAAAGTCATATGCAAAACATCAATATCAAAATAATCATTACACACTTCATATGCATAGTTTGAAATCATCATAAGTTAAAACATTATAATTTTTTATATCATCAAAGAGTACAATCAACTTCTCCTCCTTTGTCATTAACAAAAAGGAGAAATGTGTAAGTTTTTTACTTTTTTGAAACATGTAAGTTGCTACTTCTTTCTCCCACTTTATCATCCTAAAAAAGAAGAGATATGGATTCATGGTGTTATTTTTCTTCATTTACATCAATGTGTCAATTGTAAATTTATTTTGATATCACATGAGGATATTAATATCAAAAATAAGTCTAAGTCATGAGAGACCAATTTGACGATGGGGTATTACAAGTCATGAATACATACGAGTCATATGAAATAAATAAAATTCAAGTCATGAATACTGAAAGATCATAATTTATTTTGATAAATTTTTTCTTTAATAAATAATAAAAAGAAATAATCATAAGAGATAAAATAGTAAAAAATCTTGATTCATATAAAAGAAATCTCAAGTCATGAATATTGAGAAATCAAAAGAAAGATCATGATTCGTTTGGATAAATCTCCTCTTTAATAAATAGTAAAAAGAAAGAATCATAGGAGATTAAATAGTAAAAGATATTGATTCATACAAAAGAAATCTCAAGTCATGAATTCTAAGAAATCAAGAAAAAAATCATGATTCATTTGGATAAATATCTTTTTTAGTAAATAGCAAAAAGAAAGAATCATTGAAGATCAAAAAGTAATTTTTTTAAGAGCATCATTAAAGCATTTAGGCTCAATTTGAGATAAAAAAATAGCATTTGTATAAATATTTTTTAATGAAAAATGAGTTTGAATGCCTTTTGATATATCTCCAATAATAAACTCCTTAGGATGTGCATCTATATACTTTTATTATTTGGGAAAATTTCTTTAGAATAGATGTATCCAAGTTACTTTGGAGAAGAGAAATATCATTTAAATTTAATTTATCAAATCCAAAATTATCATCAAAATTATTTTCTTAGTTCAAGAGATTCATAAAAAATAATATAAATAGATTCACCAATGATTAAGGATCTTTTATTAAAAACTCGATAAGTTTTAAAGATAGAAATTTTTTTAAGAAAAATACATTCCTCTTATAAGTTCTTTAGTTTCAATTTGTGTGATTGATTTCATACTAGTATACTCTAGTCTTCTATGCTAAAGTATTGCATTATCGTTTAAAACCAAAAAATAAGTTTTATTATGATAATTATCAAGATCAATAGTATAACCATTATCACTTTTTAAAGTGATCATAGATTTATTTTCATATGGTATCTCTATTACGTAAGTATTAGATTAAAATTTAATTTTATAACACTTATCACATAATTGACTAATGCTTAATAAGTTATATTTTAACCATCTACTAACAAAATATCTTCAATCAAAAGATTTGATTTGTTACTAATAATTCCAATACCAATGATCTTTCTTTTATTATTGTTGTTTCGGTTAGTAAGCTTTGAGAAGTGTGTTGGATTTTCGATTATATGCCTCGAGTATCTATTATCAAGATATTATTTTTTACTCTTAGCTTTTATCAGGAGACATACCTACAAGAAGGACATGTTTGTTCTAGGTACCAATTTAACTTTGAGTCATTCATGGTTAGATCTACATTTCTTGACTTTTGACATCAAATCATTTATGGTTTCTTTATAATAGCTATATTTTTTAAAAGAATATGTATAAGCATAGTGACCAAATCTTTCATAAAAATTATATTTATCTTTAGAGGCAACATGTAGTGTGGGTCCTTTTATGAATTTTGTTGGTTTTTGTTGAATGTTACTATTTATAAAACAGATTCCTACCTTTCTATGTACATAACTTTTGTTAGCAAGAATTATGTTAATGATTTGTTTCTAATTTTAAAATTTTTCAATGTTTGTTGTAATAAAATATTTTCCTTTTTGAATGAGTCAAACTCTTCATATTTATTGTAAGATGTTAACATGCAATTGTCATACTTAATTTTCAATTTATCAAATTCATTAGAGAGAGATACATGATCAATTTTTAGTAATTTATATTTCTTACTAATTATTTTAAGTTCATCATAAAATAAGAAGATTTTAGGTGAGTCATATACCTTGTAAAGTTATCAATGCATAGTTTACCACTTTGTCTTTATTGGTTTGCTCTTCATCTTTTGATGTACATGATTCATCCCATATTGTCTGAAATACTTTTTCTTTGATAACTTCTTCTTCAATTGTGGACACTTATTTTTAAAGTGCCATAGCTTTTTGTATTCATAACAAATTATTGTATCCTTTTTAAGTTCATTTTTATTCTTAGATTCTCATTTTAAAGAATTAGTCTTGTTCTATTTTATAAACTTTTTATATCTTCTTGTAAAGAGTGCTATATCATCATTATCACTTAAACTTTCGCTCATGGTATTCTTTGGTTCTAAGTGCAATATCCTTTTTGTTCTTTGGAAAGTTTTCCTCTTGTTTGTCATGTGCCTTGTAAGTCATTTCATATGTCGTTAATGATCCTATGAGTTTTTAAGAGAAAAGTTATTTAAGTCCTTTGCTTCTCTTCTTGAATTGCACCTTTGGATCCCAACTTTTTGAAAAATATCTTAAAATTTTATTAACCAATTTCAGATTAGTATAACATTTACCAAGAGATTTCAAATCATTGACAACATCCGTAAAACGAGTATACATATCACCAATGGTTTCACTTGACTTCATTCTAAATAATTCATAATTATGTACCAAAAGATTAATCTTAGATTCTTTTACTCTATTTGTGCCTTCATGAGTAACTTTAAGTGTGTGCTAGATATTATGTGTAGTTTCACATGTAGAAATATAATTAAACTTATTTTTATCTAAAGCACAAAATAAAGCGTTCATAGCTTTAGCATTTAACGAAAATATTTTCTTCTCGGGATCATTCTATTCATTTATTGGTTTAGAGGATTTTTGAAAATCATACTCAATAACATTCTATAGATTAAAATCCAAAGAAAGTAAGAAAATCCACATTTATGTTTTCCAATACATGTAGAAGGACAAGTGATAGAGTGACCCTCTTAATTGCTAGAAAAAACTATCAAATCTCTCTTAAGTGTTAATCCAATTCAGAGAACCAGGTACTACCATAGAGATTTTAAAAAAAGCACAATCCGTGCTTCCTAGCTCATAAGCGGTATCATCGCCCAACTTAACCCTAGGTCACTGAATTGACCTTTTAATAGGCCCAATTTAACTTTGGTTTAGGTCTAATAGACTCCTAATCAAGTTGACATGGTTACATCCCAAAACTAACTCAATTAGACTATAAACAACTTAAATCAAGACTTAATATAAAGAAGGGACCACTCTCTACTTGACTTGAAGCAGCTAAAAGGCTAGACAAGGAATACCATCTCAATCGCCTAGCATCGACATCAGTCTCAAGACAATGTGCCAATAAGCCACCTCTATTAATATCCCTTGATGAGCAGGGTAGGGGGGACCTTCACCAATCATTGTCCTCGTTGTTGGGCACCCATGTATAAAAACCAAGCCCCAAGTCAAACAGGGGCAAGCGGGCAAACACCACACTTTTCTAAATACTGTTAATTCTCTCCTCCCCCATCTCTTTAATTTAAGCATCGTAGGGGCCATACAAGGAGATAGCTTAGTGCTGATCTATTGTGTAGGATCTCCGATGCGACAAAGAAGATATTGCGAGACGACTACTCCATGGGCAAGGCAATCCGTCCTTCGAGACTAGTTTCCTCCCTCCATAGGTAGGAAGCTCTCCACACCAGCTCTCTACGTTGATGCCTCGCAGGCTAGCTCTCCATAGAAGCTCTCTACGCCCTCGTTGCCATGCCAACTCTCTACAATTGTTTCCCACATTAACTCTCCAGGAGAGACTTGGACTTTCAACATTGAACCAAACCGAGTTGAAACATTGTTATATCATGGCACAGTATTATCTCCCTAAAAGTTATGATAAGAGTTAGTATGTGATCTAAAGAGCAACAATGTTACATCTTCTTCATCAATTTCTTTTATGAAATGTATTTAGTTGACCCAAGATTCTTTAAATGTGCTTAGATAATCTATCAAGTCTCAAATATTTTAGATTCTGAATCCATTTTCTAGGGGACAAAGAAAACCTTAATGTCAAAAGCATAATCAACAATAAACAACATATCCAAAAAAATATTTGCTATAATATTTATGTAGTTTGACTGTCTTTGCTTATATGTATTAAAAATTTTAAAAGAATTCACTATATG
Source organism: Musa acuminata AAA Group (assembly GCF_036884655.1). Lineage (NCBI taxonomy): Eukaryota > Viridiplantae > Streptophyta > Magnoliopsida > Zingiberales > Musaceae > Musa > Musa acuminata. Next base: position 41,681,549 of record NC_088331.1, on the reverse strand, counting down.
TGCATAATAACATGCAAAAGATCAAAAAACCAATGTATAAGTACTCTCTCCATACCTGAATATTTTATCCTAAAATTTAGTTATCTAATTTATTTGATTTTTATTAAGCTTGAAACTATGATAATGAACAATCAATTTTCTATTCTATAAATAGTTTTGATGGAAATCTGAAGTTAAAAAAGAAGAGACTGCCAACATCATCCGTACAAGTTCTCCTTGAAGAAGATTCCCGCTATTACTTCTCGACTAAATTAGTTGCCATCCCATCATCAGAGTTCTAAAACCTTGCGAAAGACTTCCACTGGAACCTTCAGCATCCATTATGGCATTTGCTTTGCATGCGTGCTATGGTGATCACCATGGTACCGCATATCCTTCGCTTATATCACTTTCATTCTATTCCAGTAACTGTAGTAGTCAAGTTGATGCCTGTTCTGGTTTTCTGCCGACATCTCATTGAACAGCTCCTTAGGTTGACGTCGTTATCCACCATTTATTACCTCTCCAGATTCTATTGTTCGAAGGCTTTAACACGTAATATGAGATGGACCATTAGCATCTCCTCCATCGTTTTTAGTCTGTTGCTTCCATGTTCCCTGTAATATAAGATGTCTCGTCTCTCAAACTACGCTTCTGCCTCGTATTATTGTTCATGAGACCATTGTCCAGTAGATCATGTATTATATTTCTCTTCTATTTTATCCTTTTCATAAATCTAATATATTAGTTTCACCAAGTTGTACAACTTCTATTGATTAGCATGTAATTTCAATATTATTACTCAACACCTATTCTTTCTTTCCTTGCTTATAAATCCTGAACGTGGCTTTAGTCCTGGAAACATCACCATGACTTGGAAAAAAAGAAAGCTTCCGTTCTGTAAACATCACCTGGGAGCCATTTGTTTCCATAAATATGTTTGATGCTTACGTTTTAACTTCTTCGGAACATAAGACGGCAGTGTGATGTACAGTAGCCATGAGAAAAGAGGAAAGAGAGTCCTAAAAATAATACGGGGAGATCACCATCAGTAGCTATCGCTTCTTTTTCCATTGAATTAAGTTGCAACTACGACACCTGTATCAATGAAGCCAACTGCATCTCCCGCAAGCTGATTCACGAAGAGTTTAACATCTTCAATATTTCTGCTAGATTTCTCCTCCACTAAATTAGGTTGTCATCTCATCAATCATGTGAGTCATATATACGGAAAACCAAGCTACTTCTTGAGTGCACTCCATGTGAGATATACTGTATTTTTGGACGTATTCATACTTAAATGCATGCTGTGCTGTAGCCCTTCGTTAAACAGCGTTTTCTGACTTCTTCAGCAGCTCTGTGTTTCCATGTTTCCCAGACTTCATCCTACATTTATTAGAGCTGCAATTGCTGCTGGTGATCCAAAGCTAGAAAGCTTGAACACGCAATCTCCACGCGCGGACCACTCAAAATTTACTTATATAATTTAAATTTGTTTCTTTTCTCTTACTGATTAAAAATCTTAGACGCCTGATATAGAAATTCTAATAACAAACTGTATATAAAGATTTGAAAATTTTTTGGTTTATTTAATATTATTAATTTTTTTTGTTGTTCAATGACAAAAAGGAAAAAAAAGATGCTATTTTTATTATTGCTGTTGTAATTACAACTCATCCCGAGAGACACGATAAATAAGAGATTTGACTTTTATCCGAAAGATATAATTGTAAACATAAAATATGTAATATACTATATTAAATATGGAAACATTCTTTTATGTCAGGATTGAAATCAAATAATTATATCTAGTTTAATAATGCATATCTTTTGAAGCCAGAGATCTATGTTTGATCTACAAAGACATCGTTTTTAGATCCAAGATCGCTATCAATCGTTAGGGAGAAGAGTTGAGGGAAAGACCGTAATCCCTCAACTATAATCTCAGTTTATCTTTTGTGTTCAGTTCCTAGAAGTCTTGTTTATATATAGGTAAGAACAGAGGGTCTAGAATAAGTAATTAGGAAAGTTCCTCCCATCAAGGTTATCTCCTAAGGAATCTTACTTTTAAGTGGACTTTCTATTGATCAATATATTTCATCAGATCCAATTAGTTATATTATATATATCTTATCCAATTATAAAAGGGTCACAAAATCTAACATTCTTCCACTTGATCCATTAATTGATAAGATATAAAGAGAGATATTCAAAATAAAAATAAAAAAAAATTGTTTGAAAATAATTTTACATAATTATATTTTAAAAAATTTTAAAAAGCATTTTATACATGGTCATGAATTTTAAAACAAGCCAATAAGTCCAATAAGCACAATAATACTATATTAAGTCCAACTATCAATGTGAGTTATAACGGTTGTATATCATCAATGTTATACTCCATTCTATGTACCACAACATTGTTAGTCATTCCTAATATAGTCCATAATAACCCCTATAATTTGTCTTGTTAAGACAATCCCGTTATTACATTCTACTATAATATACATAAACATAAATATAAATAAGATAGTAGAAATAAATAACTTTAATTAAGTAAGAAAAATATCAATAATAGCATCCATCTAAACATGCATCACCATATTTTTTATGACTTGCTCATAAGCCCCATTCTAAGAACATGTTCTTTAAATATTTTACACTATAAAGCTTTTGTCAATGGATCAATAATCGTCATAGTGGTGATGAGATTGTCAATTGATACTTATTGTTTCTGGACTCTTTCTCTAACCACCAAGTACTTTATCTTGATATGCTTGGAACCACTAGAGTACTTGGTGTGGTGTTATCACAAAATATCTTCAACAGCTTGGCAATTGAATCGATCACACCAAGTCCTTAGATAAAATTTCGTAGCCATAAAATTGATTTGTGGCCTCAAACTATGCCATAAATTCAGCTTCTATTATTGATGATGCAATAAGTGATCGCTTTATATTTTTTCAAGAAATTGCCCCACCAGTTAACATGAATACAAATCCTAAAGTAGACTTCCTATTGTCGAGGTAATTTACAAAATCAGCATTTAAATATTCTGTCACTTCAAGCTGATATGATCTCTTGTATGTGAGCATATAATCTTTCGTCCTTTGTAGATATTTTATTACTTTTTTTGCAGGTTTCTAATGTTCCATTCCTATGTTACTTTGGTATCTTCCTAGCATTGCAACTATAAAACTAATATATGGGCTTGTATAGGTTTGAGCATATAATAGACTTCTAACTATGCACCCATAAGGAATATTCTTCATTTGATTTTTTTCTAAGTCATTTTTCGGGCACTGATTTTGACTGAATTTTTCACATCTAGTAATAGGTATATCATTAGCTGAGCAAAACTGCATATTAAATCTCTCTAAGATATGATTAATATATCCTTTTTGAGACAATCCTAATAACCCTTGAGATCTATCCCTAAATATCTATGGTATCATGAAACTTTATATACCATTTTCTAGAAGTTTGTTTAATGTCATAATTGGATTTTTTAAGTTTACAAGCCCAACTTTCTTTTTCTTTTTCTATGAATCCTTCAGGTTGTTCCATATAGATTTCCTTATCTAGATTCAATATTAAAAATACTATTTTCACATCCATATGATATAACTCAAGATCATAATGAGCGACTAATGCCATGACGATTTTCAGCTAGTCCTTAATAGAAACTGGAGAAAATGTCTCATTATAGTCAATGCCTTCTTTCTGAGAAAAATCTTTGGTCATGATTTTTATATATATACCACATAATCATCAGAAATGATATATTTCCTTTTCCTTTGAGTTATTCTCCAATTATGATTATTCTATAATATAATCAGCGGGGATATCAACATCAAGTGAGAGTTCTTTGATGTTATTTTGTTGTTCACCATCGTTAATACTTTCATTGATTTGAGGAATAATAATTTCTCGAATAGGAGATGATATGGGAGAATTAACTTGAATCTCCTCAATATTAAAATTGATCATTCGAGATTTTAAAATTGATCTTTAATATTAAAAATGCTATTTTCACATCCATCTAATATACCTCAAGATCATAATGAGCTACTAATGCCATGACGATTCTCAGCTAGTCCTTTCTAGAAACTGGAGAAAAGGTCTCATTATAGTCAATGCCTTCTTTCTGAGAAAAACCTTTGGCCATTAGTTTGGCTTTATATCGTTTGATATTGTCCGTTGAGTCACGTTCTATCTTAAAGACCTATTTACAACCAACTCTTTTATAATTATTGGACAATTTAATAAGATCCCAAATATCATTCTGGACCATTGATTTTAACTCTTCTTTCATTGCATTATATTATTTTTCAGAATCATTACTTTCTATGGCTTGTATTAACGATAAGGGGTCTCATTTTATTCCTATATCATAATATGATTTTTATAGATATACCACATAATCATTATAAATGGTATTTTTCCTTTTCCTTTGAGATATTCTCCAATTATGATTGTTCTACAGTATCATCAGCGGGGACATCAGCATCAAGTGAGAGTTCTTTGATGTTATTTTGTTGTTCACCCTCGTTAATACTTTCATTGATTTAAGGAATAATAATTTCTCGAATAGGAGATGATATGAGAGAATTAACTTGAATCTCCTCAATATTAAAATTGATCCTTCGAGATTTTAAAATTGATCCTCAATATTAAAAATACTGTTTTCACATCCATTTGATATAACTCAAGATCATAATGAGCTACTAATGCCATGATGATTCTCAGCTAGTCCTTTCTAGAAACTAGAGAAAAGGTCTCATTATAGTCGATGCCTTCTTTCTGAGAAAAACCTTTGGCCACAAGTTTGGCTTTATATCGTTCGATATTATCCGTTGAGTCACGTTCTGTCTTAAAGACCTATTTGCAACCAACTCTTGTACAATTATTGGACAATTCAATAAGTTCCCAAATACCATTCTGGACCATTGATTTTAACTCTTCTTTCATTGCATTATATCATTTTTCAGAATCATCACTTTCTATGGCTTGTATAAACTATAAAGGGTCTCATTTTATTCCTATATCATAATATGATTTTTATAGATATACCACATAATCATCAGAAATGGTATATTTCCTTTTCTTTTGAGATATTCTCCAATTATGATTGTTCTACAATATCATCAGCGGGGACATCAACATCAAGTGAGAGTTCTTTGATGTCATTTTGTTGTTCACCTTCGTTAATACTTTCATTGATTTGAGGAATAATAATTTCTCGAATAGGAGATGATATGAGAGAATTAACTTGAATCTCCTCAATATTAAAATTGATACTTCGAGATTTTAAAATTGATCCTCAATATTGAAAATACTATTTTCACATCCATCTGATATAACTCAAGATCATAATAAGCTACTAATGCCATGACGATTCTCAGCTAGTCCTTTCTAGAAACAGGAGAAAAGGTCTCATTATAGTCAATGCATTCTTTTTGAGAAAAACCTTTGGCCACAAGTTTGGCTTTATATCGTTTGATATTGTCCGTTGAGTCACGTTCTGTCTTAAAGACCTATTTACAACAAACTCTTTTACAATTATTGGACAATTCAATAAGTTCCAAATACCATTCTAGACTATTGATTTTAACTCTTCTTTAATTGCATTATATCATTTTTCAGAATCATTACTTTCTATGGCCTGTATAAACAATAAGGGGTCTCTTTTTATTCCTCTATCATAATATGATTTATATATATATACCACATAATCATCATAAATGGTATATTTCCTTTTCTTTTGAGATATTCTCCAATTATGATTGTTCTACAATATCATCAGCGGGGACATCAACATCAAGTGAGAGTTTTTTAATATTATTTTGTTGTTCACCCTCGTTAATACTTTCATTGATTTTAGGAATAATAATTTCTCGAATAGGAGATGATATGGGAGAATTAACTTGAATCTCCTCAATATTAAAATTGATTATTCGAGATTTTTCACTCCCACCGATTTCATCATTTTCTAGGAATTTTGTATTACTAGATTCTACTATCCTCGTACTATGATTAGGGCAATATAATCTGTATCTCTTGGATTTTTCTGGATAACCAATAAAATATCCAGAAATAGTTTTTGGATCTAATTTTTTTTCATGTAAGTTGAATACTCTTATTTCTGCATGACATCCCTAAATATGTAAATGTCTCAAACTGGACTTCCTACCATTCCATAACTCAAAGAGAGTTGATAGAAATGACTTACTAGGAACCCTGTTCAAGATATATATAGCTGTCATAAGAGCTTCACCCCACATCGACTTAAGTACAAAGGAATAACTCATTATGCTCCTAACCATATTCATAAGAATACAATTTCACCTTTCAACAACACCATTCTGCTGTGGCACACTTGGTAATACATATTGAGCACAAATATCTCATTATTGTAGGAATCTAGCAAAAGGACTAATGTTCTGACCAGATCTATCATATTTGCTATAAAATAATCACTCCTGTCAAATCTGATAATTTTAACATTTCTATCTAATTGTCTCTCGACCTAATTTATGTCCACTTCAATAGTATCAACGGCTGTAGACCTTTTATATATTAGATAAACATAATCATATCTAGACAGGTCATCTATAAATGTGATGAAATATTTTTCTCTACTAAAACAAGGAATATGAAGTAGTCCGCAGATATCTGTATGAATAATCTCAAGGAGTTCTTTACTTCTTATGAAATTTTTCTTTATATGTTTAATTTGCTTTCCCTTAATATAATCTATATAAACATCAAAATAAGTGAAGTCTAAATGTTTCAAAATATTATCATTTACTAATATTTCAATTATTTCCTTAGAGATATGCTTCAATCATTTATGTCACAATATAGAAGATTTTTCATTATTGAAACTATGTTTTAATCCAACACTTGATTATAGGGTCAATAATATCTTTGTAAACTCAAGATCTAAATTAATTCTATACAAACCATCACATAGAATTCCAAAATAAACTTTTATTGAATCATAAAATATATTGAGTTTACTATTGCCAAAAGAAAGATACTAACCTAACTCATCAATTTTAGATAGAGAAACTAAATTTCTAGAAATAGTAGGAATATAACATGTGTCAACAAGATCTATTAGATGACTCGTTTCTAAGCATAGACGATAAGTCCCCACTAATCTCACTTTCGCATTAAAATAATTTCCTATAATGATGAATCTTTCATATTCTTTTGGTTTCCGGATTGAAAGAAATTCCTGGATATTATTGGTAACATGAGTTAAAGCACTAGAATCAATCCACCAAGTATTAGAAGAAACTTTTATAATGTTTGATTCGAAACATACAAAGGTCGAGTTAATACATTTCTTTTTGAACCAAGTTTTACGTTTAATGCAGTTGTTCTTCACATATCCTTTCTTGCCACAAAATAAGTACTTTACTATAAAAGCTTTCTTTTCATTAGTCTGTTTAACATTTTCAGACCGAGCAAATTTCTTTGATTGATGATGCTTCAAATTTTTTTTTTATTACCAGCTCCTTTAGTAGCAGTCATGACATTATATGAGCTTTCCTGCTTTAATCTTAATTCTTCCTTAACACACATACTAGTTAACTCATTTAAGTCTCACTTATCTTTATTTATATTATAGTGAATCTTGAATGAGTCAAACTGAGAACGAAGATAATTGAGAATGAATTGCACGAGGAAAAACTCATCAACATTCATACATAATGCTTTAAGTTTTACAACTTTATCAGCCATATTGGGGATGTGATCCTGATTTCCTTGAGTGTCATCATATTAAGCCGTAATCAATTCTTTCATTAGTGTGTTAGCCAATAACTTATTTGTAGATTTAAATATGTCTTCAATAACTTTTAAATATTCCTGTGTGCTAATTGTAATCGGTAACGAATTATTTATATTATTTGTAATCATCATTCTTATGAATATTAAACTAAGTCTGTCATATCTTTCCTAAGCCTTTATTTTATTAACTTATTTTACAGTACTTTCATCAATCAAGTTTGAAGGCTTTTCAACAAACAATGCTAAATCAAGATCTAATACACCCAGTATAAATTGCACATGTTCTAACCATTATGAATAATTTATTCTAGAGAGTACTGGAACGTTAGAAGCATATGAATGTATTGACGAAAGTACCACTACAAAATATAAAATAATATTAATGCTTTGAGTTTGTAAAAAATTTGATGAACTATTGATATTATTTATATTACACCTTTGGGTGAAATATTGACATATCTAGTGTTCACTTAAGATCATCTATGGAAGACTAATACCATCCTTATGGAATAGTGTTATTACCTTTGAGTATATAACCCTAAACTACAATGATATCCAAAACAGTATCATTTTATCCCATCAGATAATTATTTGAAATAGATTCTCCTTTGAGATTATCTAAATCTCCTAATTATATGTGCCATTGTGAATATTATTTTTTTAATATCATTTAGAACTAATTTCTTAATATTATTTTATAAGTTATTGGTCTAGGTCACTTTGATGGCTACCAAACCAATATAATAATATAAAATATAATTTAAAATATCCTATAAATAATAAAACTTTTATTGTAATTCACATCACAAAACTTATCATCCCAAGTGACTTTGGCAACTACAAGTCAGATAAAACTTAAGAATATTTTTTATAAATAATATTCATCAAATATCTTCAATTTAATTTATGTTAAGCAGTTTAATAATAGAATAACAATCATAATAATTATTGAACATTAATCAGCAAAGAAAAACTCATATGATAATCATGATGACAACATATAAATCATGCCGTGTGAAAGATGAACATTATTTCACAATTCCAAATATATATATATATATATATATATATATATATATATATATATATATATATATATATATATATATATATATATATATATGTATGTGAATAACCAAATAAATATCCAAGAACAATAATTGAATTTTATTTATCATATGTAAAAAATATAATCAATTATTCATATAAGAAAACTATAAAACTAAACCATAATTTATATTTTTTTAATTAAAGATTAAATCGAATCAAATAGTCAAAATATAATCATGATTAAATTCAATCATAATTATAATGAATCATATTTATTAATTTTATAATTGAGAATATAAATTAGAATTCTCAATTTCATAAGGGTAAAACTATAAATATTTGACAGGACATAAATTAAAATTACAAAATTTGTAAAGGGCAGAACTATAATTTGACAAAACCTAGCCTCGAGGGTAAAATCATAAATATGCCAAAATAGTAACGTGCCTGCGCTGCAGTTGCCTGTGCGTGTGGCACTGCCACTGCCTGTGCGCGATTGCCCGCGCGTGGCTACTGCCTGTGCGGCTGTCGACACCTACGCATTGTTGGTCGCGGCTACTACAAGCACGTGGTCACCAGCTTGTGCACGACCTACCCACGCACGACCGCCACCTGATGCGGCTGTTTGCTCTCGTACAACCACCGCATGGACATGATCATTGGAGAATAGGGATCATTCATGAATCATAAATAAAAATAATAGATCTAATGTATTTGATCTCAAGAACCTAGACTCTCGTACTAATTGTAAATATAAATTATGTAATATGCTGTATTAAATACGGAAACAATCTTTTATGCTAGGATTGAAACCAAATAATTAGATCTGATTTAATGATGTTTACCTTTTGATGCCATTTCAACTTGCAAAACCTTTTGATGATACCGTCTTTAGATCTAAGATCGTTGTCAATATGCAAAAGGAAACTAGATCATTCTTTTCTCTTCCTATCCTTTCACAGGATCATTTGTAATCCCTCAACTATAATCTCGGAATTTAGGATAAGTGAGTTTCTAGTTATATTATATATATCTTATCCAATTAAAAAAAATCATAAAATCTAATAATAATATTATATTTTATTATTAATTCTCTAAGTTATTTTGAGAACATTTTGTTCTCCCCACCCGTCTCAAAGGCATAATCTTAAGAGCAATCAGTAGGTCTCATTCGTAGTTTAAAGGGTGAGGCATTATATATTTGAATACGTATCGAGGAAGAGAGAGACTCACAGGATAGAGAGTTAATGGTGATCGGTTTCACATTACGAGAGTTAATGGTGGTCGGTTTCACATTACGTGTTTATGTTTTGGGCCACTGGATTTAGGATACGTAATAAATGGAAGACAACTCGAAGCTCTTCACTGAAGGGGATGCATGTAGAATAATACGAGAAGAGACCTCAACTCGACTGCGGTTCCTGTAATAGAAAGGAGACGTAAAAGAAACATGCATTTAGATGTGCATAAATGGTGCTTGTGTAGCAACGTAATGATCACCAGTAATTGTGAGACAAAGGTAGCATAAAAATTCGAGGCACATAAAGCAACAATTTGCGTAGCAAAATGAAAGTGCTATATGTTAAATATTACACTGGAAGTAGCCAGCAATAGACAACCGCTTGCTTTTATGATTCACATGATGGGATGGCAACTTAACTCAATGGAAAAAATAGCTGAAATATTCTCTCAGGAGATTTGATACAGATGGAGACGAAGAAATTTAACCATGCTTTAACCGGCAAGGGAAGAGTTCTTTGAAAATGTAGATATATATTGATTGATAAGTAATGCTGATGCGTAGAAGTATGAAAACAAATAGAGCATAGTTATTATTATTTTTTTTTCAAGTAGAACATAGTAAAAAAGGAAAAGATTGTTAAATCCATATTTTGATAATGAAATCAATTGATGAGTTTATAATATAATTAGTATTTGAGAAAAGTGATGCAGAACTAACTTCGATCATGAAAAAATAAATCGATTGAAGGAGGAGAATCAGATATTGGGTTGGAGTCAGAGATTGAGCATCAGGTCGAAAAGATCGAACATTGTGCGAAGATTGTATGTTGCGGGAATCAGCATGTCATAGATCAGACAATACACTGAAGGAAAGTATGACACATCAGAAGTTCAGATGAACCAATAACATGTCGAATAATATAGGATTCATGCTCTGTAATCATTGTAGTTTAGGTTTTAATTGAGTTAGTTTTGGGTGTATTCATGCCAACTCAATTAAGGACCCATTGAGCTTGAATCAAGGCTAAATAAAGCCTATTAGAAGACTCATTCAATGATCTACAACTGGGATAAGCAGTGGCATCATTAGATTAGGTGGTAGAATCGCCTATAAGCTAGAAAATATAAAGTATACGTTTTCGAAAAACCTAACGATAGTATCACCCAAACTAGTGGTGGTATCACCCAGATTGGCGATAGTACCTTTAGAACATAATTTTCTCGGTTGTGTCAAGCAGTGGTACCACTAACACTCAGTGTTGTAGGCGGTGGTACTACCTAGCATTGGCGGAAGTACCATTAGTACCTCAAAAACCTAGGGATGAGACTTTTTTACTTTATTTTTTAAGTCATTTGAGGCTTATAAATACCTCACTCATTCTTGCTTGATGTAATAAGAAAAGAGCGTGAAAAACTTATGATTCTAAATATGCAAACTTTATTGAAAGTCTTGAGTTCCTTCCTCCTCAATCTTCTAAGTCATTGTAAGAGAGTTGTGAGGACTACTTATAAAAAAGAGTTTAAAGATTCTCTTATGTGAAAATGAGAAAAGAGTTAATAAGGGTAGTTGATTTTTGTCCATTGAAAGAAGATTGTTAGTGAAAACCGATGACCTCGATGAAGGATGAATCGAGAATAGACATAAGTCATGACGATCGAACCACTATAAATCCGATGTGCATTTCCTTTGTAGTTTTCATTCTTATTACTTACTAGCTTAGTTGCTTACTACTTTTACTCATATTCTAAGTTAAATATATTTTTAATACAAGTTAGATCGAATGAATTTTAGAATCATTTTATCTTATCAAAAGTACTAATTTGCCCCTCCTCTTAGTACCTTTATGGTCCTAACAAATTTGACACTTATATCTTAGTATTTTGCATTGTCAACCTATTTTACATCTTATTTTATATTTTTTTATTATCAACCTAGGGATTTGTTATTATGTAATTTTGCAATTGTGATTTTATACATGATAGAGAAAGCGAAGAATATAGAAGAATGAAGACATGGAGATGTATTTTTTATCCTTCATGTATGAAGTAGATGTAGAAGACGATGTAGTTTTTTTATGGTTTGTGATTGTATCAACTCTAATATTGATTTTAGATAAAATGATGTGGAATTTGTGATTGCATCATCTCTAATATTAATTGTTGAACAAAATAAACATTGAAATGTGAAGCTTCAAATGTTAATTTTTTAATATTGATTATTAAAAATTGATAGGTTGTCAAAAAAATACTATTGACATGATAGTTCATCACTAATATTGTTTTCATCTACATAATTATTAGTGACAAATACAAGTAATTATCATTAAAATTTTTATATAACATTTTAATAACAGATCAATTCATCATTGAATTATCATTATGTATTTATTTAATTAAAAATTAGTAAATGATATAAGATATCATTAAAATTTTTCACCAAGACATTTAGTGACAAAATTGTCCATCACCAAATGTTGTCACAGATATTATTTCATCAATTTATTTATTTTTAATTATAAATTTTAAATATATTAGTCATAAAAATAAGTCATCACTAAAATCTATAATTTAGTGACAAATGTACCTTTTATTATCGCTAAAACTTTTAACCATGAGACCTAAGCTGATGGAAGCTTGTGACAACTCACACCGTCACTAGTTCAATAATTTTTTAAACTTTTGGTGACAACTTTCGTCAGTACCTAATGGCTATTTTTCTTGTGGTGTTTTGATCCACTAGCATTCTAACGAGTAGAATCAATCTTAAAAGAGGAATGCAAAGGAACATTAGAATACTTCCTTCCTCCACTTCTAGCTAGCTTTGATTAAACTTCTAGTGCTATTTGATAAGTATTTAGATCATATTTATAGTTGTTTTATCTTTGCTTTCATCGTAAATCATAAACTCATAGTTCACCAAAAATATATCTTACAAGTTGTTATTTTGAATCTTGAGTATTGTTTCAGACCATCAACTTGTAGAATTTTTTAATATAATCGATTATAGTTTTGCTACCATATTGAATATTATTAAATTATAATAATAAATTTTGAACATAATCAAATGAAAGAACATTCTCACTAAGTAGAGATTTCATTTCTCAAGCGAAATCTTCATCTTCCCTTCCGGAATATACATCTTTTACACCAAGTCCCATCAAATTAAAGTATAACCTCAAAGTATTACAATAATTAATTTTACTTTTTATCTTTGGATATCTTCGGGTACTCAAAGAATTTCTCAATCACAATAAGACAATAAAAAAACTCTTCAAGTTGAAGTTAATCATAAAATTCCGATAACTCAACTTTGATGTTATCATTTGTACACGAAAAAACCTCTCAATGGATAGATCTCTTTGAATGCGAAGGGATTCTGTCTTTGATTCTATTATTTGGATAACCATAACTTGAGCCTCGTGCATGGGTTCCTTATGCTCGAGCCACATGATAAACTCTTCAACTTATCTTCATAGTGCTTTAATTTTGCTATATCAGCTCCTGCCCCTTTTAGTTATTTTAAGAAGGAAGCTTTAAGAGCATAGTGAAGGAAACAAAAGAAAGAAAGAAAAAAAGGATAAGAAAAAAAAGATATTGGAGAATAAAAGAGAACTCATTTTTTTATAAAGATAATTAAGAGTTGGTTTCAAAATTAGAATGCCACATAAATATTTTCTTTTTCCCTATCTCTTATAAATTAAATTCTCAACCATCTAATTAATAAGTTCTAATTTATCAAATGTTAAGTATAAATTATAATACATAATTAATTTATTATGCTTTGAACTTGATTTGAAACTTCTACTAAACACAATGTACCAATCATTTCTTGAACTTTAATAGATATGAACTTAAAAATTTATCATGTTGAAATGTGGAAACATTCAATGCTCACCATGCTGCCACCTGTCTGGATTCTTAAACTGCTCTTGCTTGGAAATGGCTTCCACTAATATCTTCGACGTCGACTGTGTCATTTGCTTTCCCTTTTCTTCGTACAAAATGTGTTTCGCGATCCTTCAAATATATCGTAGTTATGCGACGCAGCTAACTGTGGTCACCACGTACGGTGCTTCACATGCAGAATTTGATTTAATGCATATTTATGTGCATGCTTCAGGATCCGTAGTCAAGTTGACGTGGTCTTGTTTTCTCCTTCAATCCCCTTGAGCATCTCTTCAGGTTGGAGCTGCCATCCTCCATTTATTACCTCTTCCTAGCAGGCACCATGGCACGGACCACTATTGACTCTACATTTCTGTCGTCTTTCCCTTGTCGTGTTCCAAACCACTCAATGTGTGACCACTAGATACTGTTTTCATATTATTTGTGCCACTATATACTGTTTTTTCCCTCGGAAGTAACAAAGTAAGCAAAATGACTCCAAAAAAAATGTTTGATGGCGAACATAAAATAATGAATAATATGTTGTGCAGCAACCACGAGAGTATCATGATGCTAAACCAGGAACCATAGTGCTAAGAACAACGACGATAACATAGACACTCCTACCTATTCATTGTTCTTTCCACAGTATAGATTGCCATGAAGACAAGTGCTCTTCCCTCGCAAGCTGATTCATGAATGGACGTCAGCATCTTTAGGTTTTCTACTATCTTTTTCGACCACTGAATTATGTTTTCATCCATCTTCTGAGTAATAGGTATAACCAACTGCTCATCCCTTGCAAGCTACTTCCTGAGTGTACTCCATTAGCTTTCATTTTCCCTGAAGATCGAGGAGAACCTGCACGTACTTACTTGACACACACTGGTGCTCAGTTGACTTGAAGAAAGATCCGTAAGGGCTCAACGACCTGCTGTCATTAGGGAAGAGGATGCCACCAGCTATAATAATCCCATCACTCTTTGAAGTGATTGCTTTATCATTCCTGGTGAGGCAACACTGGTGCTTCTAAACTGTAGTGGAGACCAAAAGCAAATCAGTAACTAGAAAACACAGCAGGAAGCAATCCACCAGTGAGGCTATTGGATGCATCCAAACCTTGGATTTTATTGCCAGGGAAAGCATGCCATCGACAGTGGAAGATTGCACCGAGAGCAGATCCAAATGGAGGTTGCTTATAGATTCCACTATCTCGAACACCAAGCTTTCCCTCCATGGACAGTGCATCTCTACCAAAACCTCTTTGTCCTTCAAGGTGACGTTTACCTCGATTGGTCTATCCTTGGTCAAGATCCAGAGGTGCTCGGCATTTGATCTATCGACGTCTGATACTTTCCGCTTCTTTGCTAAAGAATTCTCGCCATTCACGATCTCTTTGTTCCTGTAATTGTCAGATGATCGCTTTGCTACATCAGGATGCTTCCTGCTCTCCGCAATCTCAAGCTCCGCTGAATCCTGGCAGGATTCCAACTCCAGCAGTCTTCTCTTAAGATCTTTCAGATAATCTATGGTGTTACCAAGGACGGATGCCTTGTCGACCTGATAAAAAGATAATTACAGCAAATTAAATTCTATAACAAAGGTGAAAGGTCAAAGATATATTTTCCCAAATAAGAGGCAAAACATTTCTAGCTTATCACCAAAATTTTGGATTCGGCAAAAATTGTCAGAAACTTCACATGAACAGAAATATACCGAGAAAACCATTTGATACCACTCTAGAAGTATATCTTCCGTCAGGAACTAATTCTACTACCTTGCTGATAGACGGAATAAGTGATCTCAAAACAAGAAATTTCTCCTTCAACTTCTCTCTTCTCCTCCTCTCTGATAAGACATGACGTACACCGGACTCTCCCTCTGGCTTGCAAGTTTTTTCCTGCATCCCATTTTCTTGATGCCTCTGCGGGCATCCGTCATGCAACCATGTTATATCCACTAGAAGTTTCTTTAACAGCTTCTGAGACATGCTAGTGAATGGTTTTGGTGGGTTCATATCAATTTTCCAGATTGCAAAACTGGATTTATGAGAAATCTTCGGGTAGCTTGAAACTGGTTTTACATGTTTTGAATTCTGTAAAATGACAGCAACTGCCTTTGCAGACCGTGAATCATCACCATCAAGATCCAGTGGAACTATCCTGCTAAGGCTTCTCTGTTGAACACCGTCAACAATCTGGTTGTTTTTACTTTCTCCCACAGTGCCAGAGACAACTCTCTGAACATTAACAAAAGACATCGGTTCATGCCCATCAGAATCCAAATAGCCATGTAGGACATTGCTGAACTCATCATCTATAAACTGCCTACTCTGAGTCTGAGATATGTCATTTAGCCCATCAACTCCAAATGCATCTTCTACCTTTTGCGTGGAGCAGCCATCATTTAAACTGCCATCTGAAGAACCTACAATTAGTTCTTCACGTATGCTTGTATGTAGCTCCTCGACCCTGCATCGGACTGGTTCTGTTTGTTCGATAGGGGCATACAAATGAAATGGAATGTGTGTTGGACCATTGCCCAATTGGGTTTGAGGATCAACGATCAGATTCTGGTCCTCCAAGTCGAGACAGTCATCTATGTTATTATCAAGATTAGGGCATAAATGATCTTCGTCGTTCTCAGGCATTCGACGACCGGATATAGATTGCTCATAGCAAATCGGATTTGGTAGCTCCCAGAGAGAACTTGTGATCTTCTCTATGATGGCAGGATCCTCCAAAATCTAAAGTCACATAAAATTAAAGGAGAAATAGTTGTATGAGAAGTATAATAGTTCAGAATACCTACTTGAAATCTTCATAAGAACAATCAAATAGAACTTACTAGATCAGTTGTTCCAAGCTCTAGTACACCATCCATGATAGGGATGCACACCACTGTCTGCAAATAGACACCATGACAAATCAAAGCATAGCTCGCCTAGACATATTTTCACTTTAAGATTATCGAGAGAGACTATCACGGTGTAATTGGTCATTTGAAACTAAGACTGTAATCGTACCTGAATAGATGCACTCTAGATGATGTGGGACGTGGTCCAAATTAATCATTCCGCGAGTAACATATCAAAAATTAAGGTAGTAGCCAATTTTAGCTTCGTGTTCTAATTACATATTTAATTACAACATTGGACAATTTAACTGGTTAGGTATACTACCTTTGCTAAAAGAGAGCGTGAAAACATCTTGCAATTTGCAAATTGAGAACCGTTCAACCAGATGTGTTGATTGTCTGCAAATGCTTTACCTGGCAATCTGAAGAACAATAGAAAACTAACATGTGTTAGAATTAAACTTATCAAAGGTGTAAGTTCATTCAATCAATCAAGAGGTGAAACGTATTAAAGGCCTAGAAGAATAAATCAAATTTACGATTGATTCTGGAAAGAGTCTTTTGAAAAAAAAAAAAGATATTAAATATAATGAATATAATCTAAAGAACAACGTAAAACATTTAACTAAGATATATTGGAATTAAGATTATCAAGGTGAAATATATTAAGGGCCCATACAAGAATAAACTAAATTAACTAATGATTATTGAAAGAGTCTCTTGAAAAAATAGAGATTTATATTAAATGCAATAAACGTAATGTACCATATGGGGGCTATATAAGCCCCATCTATTGAGTTATGAAATATAAAGAGTTTTTGAGTGAAACATAGAATATTTTATCTTGTCATACTTTTCTTCGTATGATAGGTTTATCTCTTCTCCCTACATAGTTTAAAATTTGGTATTAAAGCTAAGTTAAGCTATAGCCTTTTCCTCAAGCATCATCCAATTTCAAATCCCTAGATTGATAAAAAAAAAATTACGATATATGATGCATCTAAATGAAGATCCTTCTAAGCTCCCAAGATATATAAGAGTTTGTAAAAGGAGTAATGAATGCAAAAGTGTAAAACTAACTCAAAGATAAAAAAAAGTAGAAAAAAATTTTATTCATGATTTACCAAGAGCTTGATGATATAATGTTCGAGATTATTACTCCAGTAAATACTTTAAAAGAGACTTGGGAAATGCTTCAAAAAACATTTGGTGGTATGGACAAAGGAAAAAAGCTCTATCTACAAGTTTGAACAATTATGAGATGAGTTTGAACAATTATAGTAAAACACTTTTGAATCTTGTCTGATTACATCTCAAAAATTATTCTATTATTCATCAAATAAGATGAAATGATGAACAAATAAGTAATCAAAGAGTAATAAAAAAATACTAAGATCTCTATATCCAAAATTTAATTTTATTATTGTAGCAATTAAAGAGTCTAAAGATTTAGAATAAATATCTTTAGAATAATTAATAGCTTCTCTTGAAGTTCTTGAACAAAGGCTTACAAAAAGATAAGAAGAAAAATCTATAGAGCAAGCATTACAAATTAAGTTTACTCTTACAAATTAAGTTTAATCTTAAATCTTTAAAAAGAAAGAGGTAATGGACAAAGAGGAAGATATAACAAAAATCAAACTAATAAAAAATTTTAAAACAATAAAAGTGATAGAGAAAATTCTAGCTAAAAAGGCCGAGGTTATGGTTGGGAATATCTTAAAAGAAAAGAAAGATGTTTTTCCTAAACCGAACTGGTTTGTATTTTTCTTTATGCTTTTTCTTACTATTACTAACCGATTTAGTTGCTCACATTCTAAGTTAAACTTATTTCTGATATGTATTTTTTTTATCAAATTTTCAAATCAAAATTTTATTTTGAAAGCACTAATCCCCCGCCCCCCTCTCTTAGTGTCTTTATGATCCTAACAGAGATGGCCAACTTAGGATTAATGATTTATTTCCTCGGTATCGAAATTATACAAGATAATAAAGAAATTATTATCTCAAAAGAAAATTATGTAAATGATATCCTAAAGAAGTTTTCCATGGAAGATTGTCACTCTACTATTACACTTGTGGAATATGACACCAGTTGACTAAGAAAAGTGAAGGTAAACAAATTAATTCAACTCTAAAAGTCTAGTTGGATGTTTAAGATATTTAACATGCACTCGATCTGATATATTATTTGGAGTTTGTTTAATAAATAGATATTTTATTCCTAAGATATCTCAATTAAAGGTCATTAAAAGAATTTTGTGATAATATTAAAGGGACAATTAACCATAGTATATTCTATTTATTATTGAAAAGGTTAGAGCTCATTTGATATAGTGATAGTGATTAGGCTGGAAGCTACAATGGAAGAATATAATCAAATTTGTAATTTATTTTAGTGAAGCCACATTCATATGATTTTTAAAAACATAATATATCGTTGCTCTATTAAGTTGTGAAGTTCTTATGTTTGTCATGTAATATTATTAAGAAAACTACTCCAAGAACTTCATATATAATAAGAGAAGTGAATCAAGATTAATGTTGATAACAAATCAGCTATTACCTTAACTAAGAATCCTATCTAGTATGAAAGATTAAAGTATATCGATACATAATTTCATTTTACAAGAGACCATATCAAAAACAAAAAAAGTGAAACTACTAAGATATACTCACAAGACCTCTCAAATTTAAAATATTTTAATAATAATAAAAAAGTATGTTAGATAGAATAAATTTAAGGAGAAAGAATATTAGAATTAAACTTATCAAGATATCATGAAAAAGTTTATTACATCAAGAGGTGAAACACATTAAAAATCTATAAAATAATAAATCAAATTGACTATTGATTTTTAAGAAAAAAAGATTCATATTAATATAATGAATATAATATGTCAACTATAAACTCCATATATGCTAGGCTATGAAATATAAAAAAAAAAATAAAACATAAAATATTTTATCTTATCATATTCTTTGTAGCTCTAATTTTTTCTCCTAACATATAAAAAGCTTTCACATGGTCAGGTAGTATGATACAAATTGCTGAACAAATCCAACGAGGTAATAAATAATAAAACAAAATAATGTGAACTTTTAGTAAGAGTGCATCTAACATACAAGAAACTCAAATGACATAATCCGATACTGCTGTTACGGCACACACGAATGCTCGGTCTTGCTTACGTTAAGAAGACATTAACTTTATGTAGGAAATACTTTGTCGAGAGCTGACATAAAGACACAATCATCGGAAAGCAATGATTCACCAAATAGCATAAAGGGATGAAAGCCAGCGACACAAAATAGGCAGTCACGTAGGTGTTCCGTGTTAGTTTCCCTTAAGCATATTTTGGAAAGTATACTTTCCTCAACATTATAACTTTGTCTGTTGCTTAGAAAAGAGATACATAGCTTAGCTTCTAGTCAAAATTAAAATCTCTTGCAGAATAATTTCAATCACATGTAGAGTTGAAGGGCAAAACTCTAATTCAAACTCATCCAATCCTTCATCACTATTTTTCACTGAGATAATTATGTACGACCTCGTCCATAAAAGTTTTACAATTAAAACATCGTAGCAATAGATAATGCAGATGGTACGCGATAGAACCAGTCTCAACTTTAATCATCAAAATGATGATGGAGGAAATTAATCATGATATCTTAGTTGTCCAGTAATCATTATCTTATATTAGCAGAATCATGCAGAATTAGAGACTTATTTCTTTAATCAAATATACAAAGCCAACTTCTTTACTCTGATGACATGTATACGAGATAAATTGCATTTGATAATAAAAAGAATCTTGAAGTGACCATAAAACAAAGATATAATGACAGGGAGAAAGACAACTTTAGATTTTTAAGAAAAGAGAGTACCCTTGTCCTATATTGAATGCGAAGGACATGCAAATCAAGTAGTACCATTCTGCATCAGTCAAATCCTCCGGAGACAATGCATCACAAGCCCTTCTCATCTGCTGATTGCTATCACCCGTTGAAAGTGATTCATACAATTCCCTGAGTTGCTCGCTCCTCTGAAGGCTCATTTGGTCAGCTTCAAGTTCTATTGGCTGAATCATCTTCCTTGTTTTTATTTGACCATTATAAAATCCACCATACCATTCCAAGACACTGACAAAACAAATTAACACGAAATTATGGCAAAAAGCTCAAATCACATGAAACAATCAATTGATAAAAAAGATTCACGAAGCAAAGATGAAATGTAAATTTCACCATATTATCTAGAGGAGGGGGACAAAGAACAGCCCTCTTTGCTCTACCATACGGTAGAAAGTCTGCACATCCTATTTTATTGATATTTGATAAGATGAGACCTTTTATTTGTGTAGTGTTATCTTGGCATAGGCCTCCTAAATGGCATTCGCGTATACAGCAGTCTAGGAAGAAACCAAGGTGAGGAATCTTATCTAATATACTGCTCACTACCTTCCTTTTTATGACAACCTGCTATCGTTCCATAATTGCACACGTTTAATGTAGTCGCTTGATGATTTTGTCTAGAGAGAGAAGCTCTGAGAATTCGTGGGGGGTGATGGAGAAACCCCATCGCCGTCAGCATCTCGCTCTCCTGAAGCGTCGCTGGCTGTCACAGAGGCTCCCCAGTCGTCGGTCCCTCCGTCGGCTACTCCGTCTACGCTCGCGGCTCCCCACCTAGCTTCGCCCGCTATTTCTAAGGTTCCCCTGTCTTCCGCCCTTTCGCTCGCTAGAGAAGATGCTGGGGAGCCCATGTCTCACAGTCATCCGTCCGTTGGGAGCGCGGGGTAATCGGCGCAGTTGAATGCTGCTAGAGCGGTGGCGCCTAACGGCGGTGAAACTGCTCAACCGATTGCTGCTGGCGCGAGGGAATCGGCACTGCCTTTCGGTCCTCTGTCCGCCGGGGGCACGGGAGAACCTCCTCACCCGATTGCTGCTGGCACGGTGGTGAAGGTGAAGGTAAAAGGGTATCTTGGACGGACCTGCTTGCTGGCCATTCTAAGGATTCCGTTTCTTACTCATTTCTTTCGACGTTTGCTTTTGATTGCATCAAGATCTCCTCCAATGTTAGCTATGATGAGAAGATTATGAGGCAGTGGAGGCAGCCCTGGGACTTCAACCTTGTGGTGGAAAAGTTTCTCCTCCACTGCACATCTTGAGGGACTTTGTTGACTTTCATTTTCTATTACTGCGAGTGTTTTAAGTTGGAATTGTAGGGGCTTACATCATAGGTCAGTGAAGGATAAGATACATTTTGTTATCCAATCTCATAGATGTAATTTGGTTTTTTTGCAAGACATGCACTCCGATGCAAATACTGCACGTAGGATGGCATGTAGGCTAGGCGGTGGATGGTGCTCCTGGGCGATATCTGTGGAGGGTGCATCGGGAGGGATTGCATTGCTTTGGAACTTATTCATATCCAGGTGCTCTCTTCTCGTACTGCCATTATGTAAGATGGGAGAAATGACTCATGAATTTTTATTAGGATTTATGCGAGTATTTCTTTGTACGGTAGGAATTTATTATGGAATGACTTAATTGTATTGTTTCTTTGGGCTCTTATGGGTGATTTTAATTGTATTGTTTCAGCTTTTAACAAATTTTGTGGTAGGGTTTCACTGTGAATTCTTCGAAACTTAAATAACTTTATTGCTAATTTGGGGTTAACGGATTTGGGATTTATCGATCTAAAGTTTACTTGGTGTAATAGCTGTCAAGACAGTACCCGTATTCTTATATGACTGGATAGGGTTTATGCTAATAATGTTTGGCTTGATATGTTTGGTGCATAGTAGTTTCTCATTTGCCTTGTGTTTGTAATAATAATTGTCCCCGTTTGTTTCATGTTAATGGGCAAAGAAGCCCTTCTTCTCCTCTATTTAAATTTCATCAATTTTAGATTAAATATGATGATGTATGTAATATTTTCAACATGTATGAAATTTTCAGCATGCCATTCTATCTAAATGGCATTTCTTGCAAGTTGCATAGGCTTAGGGGATATTTGTCTTAATAAGAATAAGCATAGTCTGGGAAAGATTGATGAGGCCTTAGAGTCAACTAAGCAAGATATCTCCTATCTTAAGTTTAGAAAGTCTAAGGGTGGTCTTTATGAGTCGGATGGGCTTCAACTCTCTTGTCTTTACAATAGATATATAATGCAAATTAATTTGAAGTTGTGGTCTCAAGCTAAAATCAAGTGGATTGGTGATAGAGATCAAAACATAAAGTATTATCATGCTGTGGTCACTTGTTATAGGAGGAAAATTTTCATTCACCATGTCAAGACTGGGGGGCGGATACTTATTGACCCTATTCTTATTAAGAATGAGTTTATTGAGTTTTACTCCCAGCTTTGGAAAGATGACGGGTGTGTTGTGCCTTACGCAACTTGGTCGAACTTTCTTCACTAGGGCATCTTGGATTCTTTGATTCAACCATTTAGTCATAATGAAATTTGATAGAATGTTAGTTCGGGTAAAAAGCCTAGACCTACGGTTTCACTATGAAGTTTTATAGATTTTATTGGGATGCTATCTCAGATTCCTTGATCCAAGTTTTTCAGGACTTCTTTGATCACATTATACTTCCTTATGATTGGACCAAAACCTTTCTTCTTTTCATTCCAAAGATTAATAATCCTACAAAGATTAAATAATTAATCTATCTAAGTCTAAAATTTTCTTCTTGAAGAATATCCCTAAAAGCGTTAGGAGGAACATTTATAATGCTTTTATGTTTAAGGAAGGGTGTTTTTCTTCTAAGTACTTAGGGATCCTTATTGCTCTTAGAAGAATTAGTAAGTCTCACCTTTGGTGCAGCCTATTGTTGATAAAATTGAGAGTTAGTAGAGAACTTATTTGTCGCTTGCGGGTCATACTATTTTGATTAATTTTGTGTTGAAGTTCATTCCTATTCATTCCTTGAGTGTCTCTTGGATATTAAATGTTATTCTTAATAAAATTATGAGAGATATTAGAAAGTTTTATTGGGGAAGCAGCGAGAACTTATGATTTACATCTCCCTAAGAATGAGAGATTAGACATTAAGGATCTTCACATTATGAAAATTGCTTTGTAAGGGAGTAGGGCTAAGAGCTTGTGAGTTGATGTGATTAGGGCTAAGTTTGGTTGTGTTAACCCTTGGAACTTGTAATTCTCTTCTAAAGATAGTTGGTGTTGGAGATTGTTTTTAATTATTTTAAAAAATTATATAATTTTTTTTCATTGTTTGTGGGTAATTGTTCTATGATTGGAGTTTTTTTTTTAATCTTTGGATTTTAGATTTACTGATTTCTTTTAAGCTGACTTTTTGTAATGTTCTTGAGCTAGAATACTCTGTGCATGATTTCAGATTTATTTCAAAATGGTTCGTAAAATTTGAACAAGTTAAAATTTCTCACTGGGAGTGTTTTATTGAAGGTCATTTGTTAAATGGATTTTGCCCTTATGTCATATGATGATTTTTAGCTTTGGAAGCTTGATAATAAAGGTTTTATTTCATGTAAGTCTACTTATTGGTTTTTGAATTGCTAAAAGGGTAATTCTGTGATGAATGATGACCAACGGGTAAGTTGTGAAAGTTGCCAATGCTACCTAGGTTTCAGGTATTTTGCTGAAAACTTCTTCATGGCCTTCGCACAACTAATAGATTAGCCCGATTGGATATGTGCAATACTGAGTTATGTCCTTTTTATCTATTGGAACCTTAGTCGTTTGCATGTGACCTTTGGAATCTTATAGAGCAAAAACTTAGTATACATTTTAGTTCTTTTCTGGTATGGTATGAGGGTGATCGGATTAATGAGGGTGTGCAAATGAGGGGAGATCCTAGGTTACTCTTTGAAGCTATCATCACCACTATTCTATGGTGGTCGTGGAAGGTTAGGAATAAGATTATTTTTAAGCATAAGTCTGTGATTTGATCTGGGAGTTTTTTTTGTCAAGAGTTTTCATTCAGAGCAATTAACTTTACTTACGTAATTACATAAGAGTTTTCATTTTAAGGCAAGGACTTTTGCACGATCAAGATAGATCTTTTAACGTGCATACTCTCAATGTCGTACACATGTTTGTGATAGTTTGTTCAAGTTGGTAAGCCTTACAAGTTCATGACAGAATTAGTTACTTTATGATACAGAGTTGGATTCGAAGGTGATGAACGGATGAAATTGACGGGTTCGAAAATCCAGAGGATATGTGAATTTGGGAATCATACGTTTCTAATTCTGAAAAGTCAAATAAGGTTGTATCTAAATCGCATTTGTGATTTTATAATCTCCACCTATTATTTAGGCTAGCGAGCATTGCGAGTTCCTTTTTGGATCTTAGGTCATGACTATCGAGAATCAAGGAGTAGAATATTATTTCTTGCTCCAACCTATAATTTTATGTTTTTTAATGTTTTTATAGGAAGAGATGATTTTTAGGTACCCATTTGCGTTTGAGCGCCTCACTTTTATGATTTTCTTGTGTACCAATTGTTGTACAATGATCAAGTACTTAACTTTGGAAAATGTGACTTTTTTTTTTTACGAGATGTCAATCCATGATTTCCCAACATTCACTGATTATAATTCTAGTTAA
This sequence comes from Musa acuminata AAA Group, assembly GCF_036884655.1. NCBI lineage: Eukaryota > Viridiplantae > Streptophyta > Magnoliopsida > Zingiberales > Musaceae > Musa > Musa acuminata. The sequence continues at coordinate 41,656,140 of NC_088331.1, read as the reverse complement.
TAACTTTATTGTCATGCATAAGTAGAGATGATAGCCCAAAGTCAGTTGAGTATCAGACCTACAATAATAACGTTGTAAGCTAAGAGAACACCTATAACCAAAAACTGTCTCGATTGTTCTTGAGTAATTTCTTGACCCAAAGGTGATAAAAAGGTTAATTGTCCTAAAGAAGATGATTAAGTCTTTGATGAACTCGGAAAAGGTCGAGGTGGTCAACAACTACTACTTTGATATCAGTCTAATTTTTTAGGAGGTATCAAAGTACAAGATACCAATTGAGCCCCCAATGTTGATAAGGATTCTATTGACAAGTGTGTTGACAATCCATAGGATAACGAATTGCTTTTTTTTTAACTGATGGCTAGATCACCATATAGCATATGCCTCTTCCCTAAGGGTAAGTTTATAACCAAGTGTTTTAGAATAGGCCTTAGATGAGATACTAGTGAATCTCTATTGACTAGGTGCAAGTATATTAAAAAGGAAAGTGTCCTTTATTATGAGGTGACTGTTTCCAAAAGATGGTTTGTAGATCATTGCTCAGGGTGAAGTCAAGATGATTCACGTAGAGTCAGACTCAGAGACATTGGTGCGAATCATGTGCATGGTTGTTCCCACCTCTTGGGTGATAAAAAATATTATTGAAGATATTTGACATCTTGAATGCTTTGATTCCTTTCTTATGACAAGGGAATGAGATGGCTAGCTTACATACTAGATTAACCCATGCTTTTTTTTATTTTTTTCCGAGGAGAGTGGTCCTTTTAGTTTGTCAGTTTCAAAGCTCTTCATGTAATTTTACAGTTTAGCTAATATAATTTTGTTTGTTGAAAAAAAGAAAAACTATAGTCGCTTGATGATTCTTTCTCTCATGGGAAAAGAATCAAATGCTGGTAGAATGGTTTTTAGTTACCAACTGACTAAAATTATGTGTCGTTGTGTTTATGTTGTCATGATACAATTTGATCTACAAGGAAGCATTTCTGAGAACAATATCATTAGCAAAAACAAATATTCAAAATTAGAGCTCAACAAAATTATTCATGGGAGTGGCATACTACAAAGTGCAGTAAAGATTAATAGTCTAATGTGAGTGAATCGTGCCTCAAAATAAAGATCAATGGACTAAAATAAGTAAAGAAGCTGTGGTCTCCATGAATTCCAAATTTTAAGAACGTTAACACAAGAATAAAAAATTTAAGTATATAAACACATGAAAAAATATAAGAATTTGAACGATTAAGTAAACAGAACAAGATAGTAGCAAGTAAGAATAAATTTAAGAGGGACAAAGAAGTTGGAGCAGCTTCCTTACCCGGGTTGCGTGGTGGAAGCAGACCAAAAGAATGCATAACTCCACTGCATCTTCGTAACGATGGCAGCAAGCTGCTTCCTGATGTGCCTCGCTAGCAATTCTTCGTGAATCGCCGGATCTGCGGCCATTTCTTGACACAAGACCAGATCTCCACCGAAGCCACCGATTATATCTCAGAAGAAGTAATTATCTTTCTGTACCATGTCTTCTAACCCAATAAATTGCAGAAGATCATAATTAATTATAATCGTCATTTTCGATATGGAGCCTCTCCTACGAAAGAAACTTTATTATCATCAGAGGATCATATTCCATGGTATTTTCATTATGGGGATAGTGACGACACTATCTCCGGTGGTTGCAGTAATGAAGAGACAAATCCATCAAAAAGTAGTAAATGTTGGGAGGTCTTGAAATGAATAAGTGGGGGATTCTTGGAGCTTAATATGTTATCTCAAGAATTTTGTTACCTTCTTTATCTGGCACAATTTAGACCCTTAGACCACAAAAGGAAAAGATAGTACACCATAAATTAATTCGCAATAATGTGCAGAAAATGACAAGACTTCTAGTGGTTAGAAATCTGTTATTGGTCTATGGTTCGCAATAATCCGTAGAAAATAACATGTTTTCAAGTTGTTATAAATCTATTGTTGGTTTAGGGTTCGCAATGGTCCACAGAAAATGACAAGATTTCAAGTCGTTGGAAATTCATTTTCGCAAAGTTTCAAAATCATTGCTCTTAGATATCTGCGATTATAGAACACTACAGCCCGGTGCAGTGTCAGATCACCTTTGCTGGACTGACAGCAGTGACTACGGGGAGGAGAGTAAAATTTCGGATTGTATCGACACAAGAAGAGACTGAAAAAAAAAAAACACAACAATAATAATTGTTGACTGGCATTGGCTTTGGCTTTTCAACAAAAAAAAAAAAAAGACACAGAGAAAATGAGTAAAGCTGAGGGTGCAGCAACACAACAATAATAATGACTCCGAATCCAATATGGACCCTCCCTTCAGATCTTCTGCGCTTTTGAATTGCCTGAAAATGTGCTATCTTTCTAACATCTAAGCTCATCAGAAACCTCATTGTTGTTCATCTAAGCTCTTAGATCAATCTGCAACAACCAGCAATTGCCACAAGTTTTCTTTCTTGATAGTGGAGGAAGGTTTGTCGTCCGATGAACAAAAATAGATTTTCTCCTTGCAAGTACAACATCTGAATCCTAAGCCAAGTATTGTTTCATTGCGACCTAAAACATGATTAAACTTCAACATTGTCATCTGTATTCATTCTCCAGATGGTGATTTCGGCTTTATTTTTTTTTTCATCTAATTAGGTTATCATTCCATCATCTGAGTCAGAAAACCGAGTGCAGGCTACTTTCTGAGTGATCTTCGACCTCCATTGCTTTCATTTTTCGTGTCCAAATGTGCTTCACATGCCTTGGGATGTTTACGATGTATGTCTCACAAATACTGTGATCACTGTGATTGTGCAGTACATCTAACTTCGATGCATGTCTAATTGTACGCTGCGGGATACGTCTCTTGACGTTGCAGGAGCCGTAGTCAAGTCGATGTCTCCTTCATTGAACAGTCCTTTATGTTGCAGCTGTCCTCCTCTATTTATTACCTCTCCGAACGGCGGGTGGTCCAAATCTTTGATCCGCAATTTGACACGCACTATTTTTGTCTCCCCATCTTTTGACGTCTATCTCAGAGGCCACGAAGGAGACGGGTTTCTGTCGTTCATGAGACCATTTATGCATGCTTGTGAGATACAAGATGGGAAAAGTCTCCGTTTTTTTTTTTTCATTTTTTGTTTTACCATTTTCCTACTCCCATTTCAATAGCAATCGAATGACAAAATCGTATATGATTATTTATCATCATGCCTTCTACTTGGTATGCTTTTTGACTTCAACGTGGCAACATGGTGTTCTTTTGTTATGAATCAAGATCATACATTAATCATCTTGCAATGTGTTTCCACTTCATGATATGTTACAGGTAGCGGATCATGCATAATATTTCTTTTGGTATTTGCACATTTCAAATTACAAAATTAGGCTCACTGATTTTGCTACTATCATGATAGCATGGGTGTATAGAGAACATGTTTCTTCATTGGTTCTGATTTCACCATGAGCTGATAAAACTAAAGCAGAAACCTCTTTGTTTTCTGGCGCTGAGCTTTTTTTTTTTATAGAGAATATCTTTGATGCAATACGTTTTTATTTATTCGGAACATAATTAAGATAGTAGAGTGCAGTAACCATCGAAGTATCATGAGGCTAAAAGAAGACCAAAGAGAGAGTCTCAAGAATAATGAAGGCACCAGAGACACCAATTGATATCCATTAATTCTTTTCTTTCCTATAAATTATGTAGTCATTAGAACGTACGGTTAGTGTAACTAACTGCTCTTTCCTCACAAGTTGAGTCATGATTGAACTTCAACATCTTCCTTCAACACGAACACTATTGGTTATCTCTGTAAGCTTTATCGTGAAGGAGTTCGATGGAATAAATAAATTTGCTTTATAATAAAAGAGAATAAAAGATCAAAGCTTCCGAAAAATGCAGAAGGGATAAGCAACTTCATCTTTATGTCATCGTGACTATTTGGGATAAATTGTATAAGTATTCTATCTTTTATGTCGTGACAATATGATTAATGATGTTATTGATGATCACTTTATCATGATTATTTGGGATAAATTAGAAAATAGTTATTTAGTTAAAAGTTTGAGTAACAAATTATAACTTTTTAGTACTCTAGCTAGAAGAGTCCTAATTGAAAGAGGTATTCATATAAAACCTACCTAGTCGACCCCTATTAAAGAGGTAAAGAGGTCGGTTAGGGTTAGGAGATTGTTTCTTAGAGAAGCATTAGGAGTTGTAAATGAATAAGAGTCTTGAGTAGGGGTCATATTAAAAGTTAGTTAGAAGTAGGAGTCTTGAATTTGAGTCATATTAGGAGTTGGAGTTTAGAAGCCCTATAAATAGTCATGTATTCATCCTCTTTTCTTAAGCAATAGATAAATCTTTTTTGCAATCTTTGAGTAACAACTTGGAGGAAGAAAACCCTATAGAGTACCAAAGAGGTCGATTCCCTAAAGAGATCAATCCTAAGCTTAGAATCCGTAAGGGTTCTAATACTTAGTATTAGAGTAACGTTCTTGGTGTGTCGCTGCCCTTTCACAACCATCCATCAACCCTCTACAGCCGCCCAAAGTAATTCCCAAAATTGCTTAAAAGATCGTCGTCGAATTCTGCCATCATCTCCACCAGCGCAGATCATCCTTTGATCTCCCCATGAATTACAATAGGTTCTAGTTTCCTACCTTACTACTGCAGTAATTTAGTTATCCTTATTCAAAAATCCACCCATCCATTAGCCCTCCACAGCGGCCCAAAGCAATTCCCACAATTGCTTAAAAGATCGTCATCGAATTCCGCCGTCATCTCCATCACCCTGGATCATTCTTTGATCTTCCCGTGAATTACAATAAGTTCTGATTTTCTACCTTACTGCTACTGTAATTTAGTTATCCTAATTCAAAAATTTTAAAAAATTATTCTTATATTGCTGCATAAACTTTTCATTATAAAGTTTTCATCTTTACGACGAAAGATGCACTATAGAATTCCATCCGCATAGCACAATATGTTTGATCTTGCTACTACGTTTTTTCTATCCAAATCTCTATGAAACTTTTATGACAACTTTGATACTTCATAACAGTAGATTTTTCTTTAGTTTTATCAAAAAATTCTCAATATAAACCACTAATCTTTTACGTCCAAACTGTTATACTTGAAAATCTGCACTGTAGAATTCCAACCGCATAGCACAGTTTGTTTGATCTTGCTACTGCATTTTTTCTATCCAAATCTTTATGAAATTTTTATGACAGCTTTGACACTTCCTAACAACGGATTTCCCTTTAGTTTCGTGAAAAAATTCTTAATATAAACTATTGACCTTTTACATCCAAACTGCTATACTTTAGACGTAAAAATCTACTGCAATACCTTTATGTGATCCTCAATTTTTTTTAACCTTCCACCACCCCATGCCATTAACCCATCAATGGGAAAAAGACATGGATATCTTTGATTTATAGTCGTATGCTATGGCTTTTTAAAATCCAATTGATGCCAAGTTTGAAGCTTGAGAATCTCGGATTGAATCACGGCTTGAATCGTGCTTGGAGGATAAATTGTGCACTTTGTAGAATTTAGAATTGGACAACTACCGAGTCCAATCAAATCTCAGTGAGAAGAGAGTTCAGAGAGACCTCCATAGAAGTAGGGACAACCCTCGGACATGCTTTAGCCATGCATGAGGGTGGATTTCCCAAGATGGGAAGGAGACCCAACGGGGTGGATTTCATATGCCGAATGTTACTTTCGCTACTACCAAACTATCACGGACTTAGTTGGTTTTGCCTAAGTCGTGCGACACCCTTGCATGTCTATCCGTAAAGGTCAGCCTCCCCGAAACCTCCTATGGTCCCTTAAGACCTACAAAAGAGAAAATGAGTTAGAGAAAGTACCTCACTCGATATCCACAAGTAATTATTTCATAAAACACTTCATAGCCAATGTAAATTACAAACAAGCTTTATAAACTCTTAACAATTACATAATAAAGGATCCAAATGGTCCACTATAGACCGAGCATGTCATACTGCTTTAACTCGCCAATGACTCTGACTCTAGTGTGGGGTTAGCTGAGTTGTGTTGATCCCTATTGGTTCATACAGATCCTTCAGATGAAAGAAAGACCATCCTTAATTTGCACTAGTCTCTCAAATGCCTCATGCTGCTTGAACTAGGTGGATGCTTGTTGAACCTTTAATAAGCGTCACCTCGTAAACTTTTTGAAGTTTTGGGTCCTTCCTCCATAAAATTTGCCCATTGACTCTTCTTTCACTTAGTTATCACTTTCAAGTAGATTCACATCACTTCTGGTTTCAATTGGTATTCTGTTGGGAAATGAAGCAAATAATCTACTCTCAATAGCACTGATCACTATTGGTGAGGATTTGACAACTATTATCTTCTATTATCTTCGAAGGGTCTTTAAACTTGTGTAAGCTCCTCTACTAGATAAATAAGAGAAATAAAGTACTTAGTTTCGCCAATTCTTTTAAGAGTTGAGAAGACAAAGGTTACTCGACTTTGCTCGCCTCCTCAAGGGTTGTACTCCATGCATCGAGCTGGTTACTAGCCTTTGCCTACTCTTTGATCACACTTCAAAAGCACTTGAAGTGTTTGCACTCCTTGCGTTGAGTTAGCTACTGTGATTCACCTTCTTAATGCCATCAAACTTCTGGAATGCAGGAAGTTTTCACCCCAACTTAGAGTAAGTCTCTAATAGTTTTGGTCGTCTCTGGGATTGTACCGTCTTCTCCATCAACTCTATAGCCTACTCCACCGAGTAGCAAAGATATAACACCGCGTATTGCCTGCTTCCTTCCTTGGTCATGCACTCTTGCATGACCCGAAATCCTTCACTTTCGGCTATCTTGATGAGAAGCTCATTTACACCGATCTTACGAAGTTCCTTGGCTTCTACCCTTCAACCTTGTCCTAATACTTGGAGTTTGCCTTTGTATGCTTCACCTCCTCGGCCCCTTTCACGACCAAGTGCTCTCCCTCCATGAGAGCAAGGGATCAATGACTTCACGGAAGTCTCACCTTTGCGATACCATGGCGCTGCCATGCCCATGACCCTACTATTTGTCACCTCGCATCTGGATCCATTTTCTTCATGATCGGTAGATCTGCCTTTATGGCACTCCTTCGAGTCTACCTCCATTCTAATCGATGCTTTATTTTGGGTAGCTAAGTCTCTTTGGACTCGTCGTCGCTTCCTCACCCCTTTCGACCCCTTTCTTCAACACTTTGTATTCTCCAAGCAGTTCCTCTTAGTCGATGAAAAGATAGACTGTAACTCCCATGCATGGCCTTTGCCATCATGTTATAGGGTTTGCACCGATTCTGTTCTCCTTAGCTTCCTTGGTAGCAATGTTCGCTTACTTGGCCTTGTCTTTTGACTTGTCGGGCTCTCTTAAGTGAATATAGGCTCTGGAATAGTCCAACTCTCCAACTGCTTTAATCATATCTCTTCATGATTAAGTCCATCCCATGTGACTCACTAGTACTTGCATTCGAACTTTTTCCTCAGTGGTACACAACCCCCATATGCTGATGACCAAGGCTTTCATTCGATACAAAATTCGATGCATGCACGGAAGACCCACCTCTGTGTTACCATGACTTTCACTCCTTGAATCCATAGCCATTCTTGTTGTTATATTATTTACCAAAGTGGAGCTCCTAATAGCTCCCGATCATACCTCCGTATGATATAGTCCCTCATGGGACTGATTCGTGTGTATTGCATTGCCACGAACTATTCCACCATGATCCGCTGCACCATGTCGCCTCCTAGTGGCATCTCCATTGCATTTTGATCCTTATGGGATGAACTCAGATTGTGATCCCTCTATGTGTGGCTTTTGCCACCACATCGTAGGGCCTCTTTCACCTTCAATTATATTCACTCCTTTGGCAATCGATCTTCATCCACCCGCTCTCGAGTCACACCTAGCCGAAGCATCGCTCTAGGACAGTCCGTTACCTAGTAGCTCTTGAAGTCTACCGACTTTGCTGAAATTAGTGCACCATTGTTTGGATCCTGGGCCTCTGCCCTTACTAGCACAATTTTCGTTGTGCACCGCTTCCTTTATGGTAACTTAAATAGCAGCACTATGGCATATTCTTCAAGAGTACCCGCCTTCGTGTCCTCTTGCCCCATGCCAAGGCCTTTTGAACAACTTCACCTCCGCAATTTGAGTTACCTTAGTTCCTCCGTCAAATGCTTTTTTGAGGTAAGGTGCATATGCCTCAAAGCTCCCTTCGTCTTTGGCACCATGTAAGATGAGCCCGCTCCATCAGAATGAGGGACCCATAGAACGATATGATCTCACTCTTGCCTCTGCAAGGGTTCATATCCTTGACCTCTGTTCAAGGAATGCTCTGTGCCTTCGCTCCATATTTCATATTCTATGCCGGCTCACTTCATGTAGCTTGGGTACTTTACCAAGTTATACTCAAGTTATGCTCTGTGCCTTCGCTCCCCCACTTGATCTCGTAACAGATCTACCAATGCATTCTCTCAAGCGAGATCATGCAATGACTCCTTGTTGCTCGCTCGGTTTGTTGAGCTTTCTGAAGTTGTTTTTGAGGTACTCCTCCTCAACATGTGCAGTTCGTTGCACATGGTTCTCCCTTTGGAGAGTCATGACTTATCCCTCATAGATATCTATCTCATTAGAGCAACTTCTCTTTTCGCTTCCTTCTCTTTGAAAGTTTCGGAGACCACCATCCCCTTTAACTACTCCGCCTTGCTGAATAAACTGTGCATTGTTCTACCTCCTACAAACGCACTTACTAGATTGTGACTCCACATTAATACAGCCCCCACTGCACCCCTCAAGGCCTAGCAACATGCTGAACTCGCTGCATACTTCAGCCTTCTATGGATGTATCCTTCTCATGCTGAAGAGAAAAACAACAACTTGAAGAAAGAAACCCCTATAGAGTTCTAAGGAGGCTGATCCCCTAAAGAGATCAAACATAATCTTAAAATCTGATTCTAACATAACCAAAGATGAAGCTTTACATATCAATAACGGAGCAAGAAATAATAAACTCAATAGAGTATTTAAACATGCACCAAGAAATATTGAATTACCTAAAGAAAATTAATGAAGAATATACAATACTTTTACTTGCAGAATTATGAAGATATAATAACTCTAAAACAAGTGGCAGAATCTTGGTATCTTATGCTAGTATAGTAGGAAAAAGTTTAAATATTATGATGAGACGTTAGTCGATCCATTGATTCGTGTGTAGCTATAATGTATTTTTGAAATTAATTCTTTATTGATTGTTTTAAAGGGATGGCATAAAATGGGTAAAAGTATTCATCAAAATAGATATTATTAAAATTGGTCTTTTAAAAAAAAAAATAATGTGAATAAAGTCGTTTGCACAATATGTTTAGTTGGAAGATAACAATCAAAGTACAAAAATAAGCCTTTGGTATTAGCTTTATGGTGTCCTATCTAAATGATGGATTTATATCGCGAGTTATGAAACCCAGACATTCATATATATATATATATATATATATAAGTTGAGAAACATATTGTGTATAATAAAGAATTTTAATGAGCTGTCCCTATGTTCCATTAATAGGTTATGGATGTCCCTACCTAATTTTAGGTTAAAATTAGGCCAACTTCGTACTGATTGCAATGAATGTACCCATCCAAAAAGAAAACCAACCATCTGTAATGCAATCATTGGATATGTATTGTGATAATGACATGAGGAAAATAACATTGAGAATGTGACATTGACATATAGCTACATAAACTGTTCATTGATTCCACCCGAAATAGCACCATTATTCAAGTTTGTCTCAATTATTCATGCTCATTTTGCATCAGATTTTTTTTTAAAATTTTTATCACACAATAATCCTGAATATGGTCCAATTTGACTCCAAATTTGTAATATGGATTCTCACTTGCCATTCAGAAGAAGAAAAAGAAGAAAAAGAGAGTCTATGACTCTAATTATTATTTTTTAATTGTATCTTAATCCTTATTTTCGGATCTTGCTATTTTAGAACCAATATTGATGTTGGTGCGCATATGGAATCATATTGCACTTGTAGGTTCAAATCCTAATCGTGTGACAAATCCGATGTGGATGGATGATGTTATAATTGCACTTGCTTTTCTTTCCCACTTTCTCTTTGTTTAACTTGTATAATATATGTTTACGTGGCTTTTTAGTACCTTACGACTCCAAATTTCTGCACTTCATGCACTATGTAGCTACTACCACCTTACCGTCACTGCACTCTGATGACGTTCGTAATGTTGTCATAGTTCCATCAGTACGATATGACACTTCGTCAAGTGACGAAGTGCGACGGTCACAATGCAGATTCCATCTGTCAGTCAAACATTCCACTCAGTATTATATATCTTAAAATAGGAAAAACCTAATGATAAAAAAGAAATTCTCTGAAAATACTCTTTTTTTTGTGTTTTCTTGCATATATCATCTTTTAATATTTTCTAAATAATACTTTTTATTTGTTAAAATTTCTAAAATACGTCCAATGATATAAATAGAGTAAGTAGATTATATCTTCTGAATCGGTGAACCGATTATTATATTATGATTCAATCCCCCACATATAAGTTGTATTTAAAATTATTATAAATGAAGATACAAAGTCTAATAAAAATTAACTCATACACAGAAATAATAAGATTTCATGTGTTTATTTTAGAAATTCTTATTATTATAAGTGAATATTCAAAGTCTAATAAAAATTAACACACACAGAAAAATAATAAGATATTTTTATTATTTTAGAAATAAAATAACCAATAAAACCCTATAGTTTTATCTAACAAAAAAGATAAAGATTTGATCTTTTCGAGGGGATCAACCTCTAAGTTAGCCAAAGACTTTGAGTTGTATTTGATTACTTAAGAAGAATAGATAAAGATATTATATATTTATAGAGTTATTTAATCCCTTGTCAACTAGGACCAGGAGTCCTTAAAAAATAAAAATAGCAATTCCTAATTTGTTACATGAATCATAATAAACTCCTAACATAAATCAGAAAAACTATATAGGAAAAATAAAGATTAATATCAAATCCTTCAAATTAAGGACTACTAAAATTAAGGAATCCTAACATTTCTCGTCTCTTCAAAATAGTCTTATCCTCAAGACTAAGCAACAACAAAGGAAACTTCTCCTCTAATGCTTTGTAAGACTCTCAAGTGGTATCTTCAATTTGTAAGTTAGCCCACTAAACAAGCATCCCTATGATAGGATATCTATGATGCATCACGACACATCGATCAAGTATAGCTTGAGGCACGATTTGAACCTCACTAGTAGAAGAAATATTTGGTTGATATAGGATATTTTGGTACTGCCCCACTAGCAGCCACCTTAGATTACACGTGATGCCACTCTAATCAAAGTAGCGCATATATTTCAAAGTAGTGTGAAATGACATAGATCAATTTAGAAATGACTATGTCTTGAAGCGATGTAGCCTAGCTCAAAAGCAACGTCGCTTGACTCTAAAGCGGCATACAACAAATCCACGTCGTTCAGAATCAAGCGACTCTTGCCAGCAAGGATACAACCTTGAAAGGCATGGGGTCAAAAGGATGGCCTTAGAACAGACAAATCGCCCACTAGAAATGTCGACAGATGTTAGCAAGCACAAGGGGAGTTGACTCCCTATGATAGGTATAAAAACCATCCTTAGGTAGGTGCTTGGGGATAGGATTCACTATTCATAAAAACTAACTTAAGCTTCAGAGGGGTCAAGCCGGGTCTCCCCTCTCCGGTGTTGACCTATTCTGCAAGGACTTAGGACTAGAAGCCCCTCGCGAATCTATCAGAGAACACCCTAGGAGACGGTGACCATGATTTTTTATCCCTTCTACGTGAAGCCTTCCTTATACAATCGAGACCGAACCAAGTTGTGCCCATTCCTAAGCCATGGCGTAAAGAATCATAATATTTTTAGAACTGAAGGAGGGCCCCAATGTAATAAGAATGTCCACCAACAAATAACCTCAATGAGCGCCCTTCCGAGGAGGCGCTCGCTGCCCATTTTACCTTCCGCCTTGGAGGCTAATCATTTGCTCCTTCGCAAATATACGGGAATGCCTCCGCCCAAACCTTCGTGCGCTATTGGCATCCATTTGACGACCTCGGGCTCTTACCTCTTGGAATCAGCACAGGATAGATGGTGGTCCCCTATAGACATCCCTTAGCCTCACCCACCAAGTGCAAGCGTTGACAGGGATTATACGGACCATCGCACCCCATATACCATAGCTCATTCAAGAAGCAGCCACTCCCCCTCCGTCATCACCCGTATCTTAGCCAACCCTTGCTCTCCTAAGGCATTACATTTCTTTAGTTGGCTTGTCACCTATGGCTCGTGACGCTGACCCTCTAACCAAGGAATGACTAGGAAACCTAGGACCAACATCATAGCGTAACACCCGAAATACCATTCCTACCTCTCTCAAGGCAAGTACACAATCGTATGACTTAGTGAAGGGCTCATTGCGAGCTCAACTATGGAGGATAAATCGATGCCTAGACGAGGTCCAGAAAGAAGTATATAAGACTAAGGAGGATCATGAGAATAGCACGACAGGAGGGTAAACCAAGCTAACTACAGTGACACTCCTCGGGCTAAGGTAGGAGGAGTCTCTCTCTCTCTCTCTCTCTCTCTCTCTCTCTCTCTCTATTCGTCACTCGCTTTGCCACAAAAATTCAAAGGGTAACAGATGCTCATCCCTTACTGATTATATAAGCATTCATGATAGGGCTATGACCCATGAGATTCTTTTGGTCATTAGTTGAAAGGCCCCTAATAATCGTCTCTAAGATGTTCTTGAGGGCTCATCAGTTTATGGTTGTTGAAACACTAGTGGCAGCGAGGCATGAGGAGATGAATAAAATGGCCCCATGTGGAATAGCCTCGAGGTTCTTCCCTAGGACTGTCTAAGAAGAAATTCAATAGGTCGGAGCCTCCACTCCCAAGGCCACCACCACCATCTCTTAATTCATCTAGGACAAAAAAATTTCTTTAAATCAAGGAGAAGGGGCTCTTAAGGGAACCCGGGCTCAAATATTTTGTCACCAAAATTATTGTCGCAGAATAGAGGAAAATAGGCAAAAATTGTTGCTGTCTTGTAGTTTGGCTGAAGGCTACTTGCATCCTTGGTCGAGAGCACATCTTGCTGCTCTCAGCCTGGCCAAATGCAGCAAGGCCAAGAGCAGCAAGAGTGCTCTCGGCGTGGGGGAAGGCAGCCCATACAACCATGTTTCCTTACTGCAAGGGGCACCCATGGTGGTTAAGGTTTCCTGGTCGCATGGGGCAACCTGGCAACCAGGGTTTCCTAGCCACCCATGCTCACCCTACAGCCATGGTTTCTTGGCTATAGAGGCATCCTTAGGGGCCAAGGATCCTTGGCTGCCCAAGGCAGTCCTATGACTAAGGTTTCCTGGCCGCATTGTCACGGACAAACTTCTAAACATGATGTTTGATGTAATGCTTATGTATGTCCGTGTCTTTTGGTATGTTAATACCTTGTACAGCATGTAGAGGGACGACCAAAGGCTTAATAGTCCCATTTTAGTTGGGTTGGTGGCCTCTTTAGGCTTGTAAATAAAGGTTGTGTCATGTGGACACATGCGAGAGATTCTCGGTCTGTAATGGACCATTTTACCCTTTGTTGTGCAACTATTCAGAGCTTGTAAAGTCTGTTTGTAATTTGCATTGTCTATGAAGTATTTTTCGGAGATGTTTGCTTGTGGATCCCAATTGAGGCGTTCTCTCTAACCTGTTCTCTCTTTTGTTGGTCCTAAGAGACAATGGAAGGCTTCGGGGAGGCTGACCTTTGCGGACGGATACGCAAGGGTGCCACACGACTTAGGCAAAACCACCTAAGTCCGTGACAGATGGTATCAAAGCGGGACAAGCACTAATAGAAACACTTAGCATGCAAACGTGGGGGACCTAGCGGGGCTGCGTTGAGGGCAGTCAGCACACGCGCGACCGTTTGGGGGAAAATAGGCATGGAGATGTAGGGAAAAGGAGTCGCTCGAAGGAGCGGGCATCTGACATTGGCATTCCGAGGAATGGCCAACCCTTCGCGCAAGAGGCACCATGAGAACAGGCATGCTTGGAAGAATGCAGAGCGCACAAAGGTTGGGATGGCTGAGTTTGAGCTACGACTCAACGTTGACAACTATACTTGATAGTGCTCAAGGCAAGCGAGGCGCTTGGTAAAGGATGAGACCATGCAAGGTGGAATAAGTTGCTCAACGACCAAAAGAGTTATGCAAAGCTCGCAGAGGTGAGGGGAATTGCTAATTCAAAGAATTTGGTACTCATGCATGGGCTTGTATGTGGACGATGTAATGTTCGTGGCCATCCCAAGGCGACCGAAACTCAGTGCCATGGAGCATTGAAACTTTCTCTTCGGCATGTGAAGGATACGTCCATAGGAGGCTGAAGTGTGCAATGAGTTTAGCTTGTTGCTAGGCCTTGAGTGGTGCAGCGGGGGCTGTATTGACGTGGAGTCGTCATCTAACAAGTGCGTTTGCAGGAGGCAGAACAATGCATAGTTTGTTCAGCAGATCAGAGTAGTCCAAGGGGATGGTGGTCTCCGAAACGAAGAGAGATGTTGCTCCAATTGGACAGTTATCTAGGAGGGATAAGTCCCGGTTCTCTAGAGGGAGAATCATGTGAGACGGACCTCACATGTTGAGGAGGAGTACCTCAACAAACAACAACTCCACAAAACTCGATGGACTGAGCAAGCGGCGAGGAGTCGTCGCATGATCTCGCTTGAGAGAATGCATTGGTGGATGCATTGCGAGATCAAGTGGGGGAGCGACCCAAAGCAACTTAAATGAAGGCACACTTGGAGTCGATGTGGAGATCGGACTCAAGGGAGGGCTGACCCGTGAAATGGTGGGCGCGAGGGCCACCATTGACTCAATACAAAAAATGAGGAGCGGAGCAACTTGGGTGTAACTTGGCAAAGTACCCAAGCCGCATGAAGGGAGCCAGCATAGAAGTTGGAACATGGAGCAAAGGCATAGTACTTTCCTTAGACAGAGGTCAAGGACATGAACTCTTGTAGAGGCAAGAGTAGGATCATGTTGTTCCATGGGTCCTTCATTCTAACGGAGCGGACTCATCTTGCATGGTGCCAAAGACGAAGGGAGCTTCTAGGCACATGCACCTTATCTCGGAGGAGCATTTGATGGAGGAACTAAGGTGACTCAATTTGCAGAGGCGAAGTTGGGTTCAGAAGGACTTAGCACAGGGCAAGAGGACGTAGAGGCAGGTACTCTTGAAGAATATGCTACAGTGTTGCCATTCAAGTTGCCATGAAGGAAGCGGTGCGTAGTAGAGATTGTGCTGGTAGGGGCAGAGGCCCAGGATCCAGATAATGGTGCACAAATTACAGTGAAGTCGGTGGACTTCGGGAGCTACTAGGCGACAGACTGTCCTAGAGCGGTGCTTCATCTAGGTGTGACCTAAGAGTGGGTGGATGAAGGTCAATTGCCAAAGGAGCGAATAAAATCGAAGGTGGAAGAGACCTTGCGATGTATTGGCAAAGGCCACACATGGATGGTTCACAATTCGAGTTTATTCCACAAGGATCATAATGCGATGAAGATGTCACTAAGAGGCGACATGGTGCAGCGGATCATGGTGGAATAGTTCGTGGTAATGCGATACACACGACATAGTCCCGGGAGGGACTAGATCATATGGAGGTATGATCGGAAGCTACTGGAAGCTCCACTTCGGTGAACAACACGACGGCAAGAAGGGCTATGGATTCAAGGAGTGAAGGCCATGGTACTGCAGAGGCGGGTCTTCCGTGCGTGCATCGAATTTTGCATTGGATGAAAGCCTTGGTCATTAGCATATGGGGGCTGTGTTCCACCAAGGGAAAAGTTCGAATGCAAGTACCAGTGAGGGACTTGATCATGCAAAGGTATGATCGAAGTAGTTGGAGAGTTGGACTGCTCCAGACATATTCGCTTAAGAGAGCCCGGCAAATCAGAGGACAAGGTCGAGTAAGCGAACGTTGCTACCAAGGAAGCTAAGGAGAACAGAATCGGTGCAAACCCTACAACGTGATGGCAGAGGCCATGCATGAGAGTTGCAGTATGTCTTTCCATTGACCAGAGGGAGCTGCTTGGAGAACACAAAGGTGTTGAAGTAGGGGGTTGAAAGGGGCGAGGAAGCGACGACGAGTCCAGAGGGACTTAGCTACCCAAAATCAAGCATCAGTTAGAATGGAGGTGGACTCAGAGGAGTGCCATGGAGACATATCTACTGATCGTGAAGAAAATGGATGCAGATGCGAGGCGACGGATAGTAGGGCCATAGGCATGGCAGCGCCATGGTACCGCAGAGGTGGGACTTCCGTGAAAGTCATTGATCCCTTGCTCTCATGGAGGGAGAGTGTTTGGTCATAAAAGGGGCCGAGGAGGTGGAGCATGCAGAGGCAATCTCCAAGTACCGAGACAAGGCTGAAGGGCAGAGGCCGAGGAACTTTGTAAGACCGGTGTCAATGTGCTTCTCATCAAGATAACCGAAAGTGAAGGACTTCAGGTCATGCAAGAGTGCATAACCAAGGAACGAAGCAGGCAGTACGCGGTGCTGTACCTTTGCTACTCAGAGGAGTAGGCGGTAGGGTTGATGGAGAAGATGGTACAATCCCAGAGGTGACCAAACCTATGAGAGAATTACTCCAAGTTGGGGTGAAAACTTCCTACATTCCAGAAGTTCGATGGCATTAAGAAGGTAAATCACAGTAACTAACTCAACGCAAGGAGTGCAAACACTTCAAGTGCTTCAAAAGTGTGAGCAAAGAGCAGGCGAAGGCCAGTAGCCAGCTCAATGCATGAAGTACAACCTCGAGGAGGCGGGCAAAGTCAAGTAACCTTTGCCTTCTCAACTCTTAAGAGAATGGGCGAAATCGAGTACCCCAATTCTCTTATCTATCCAGTAGAGGAGCTCTGTACAAGTTTAAAGACCCTTCGAAGATAATGAAAGACAATAGTTGTCAAATCCTCACCAACGGTGATTAGTGCTACTGAGAGTAGATTGTCCGCTTCATTTCCCAACGAAATGCCAATCGAAAGCGGAAGTGATGCGAACCTACTTGGATGTGACAACTAAGTGAAAGAAGAGTCAATGAGCAAATTTTGTAGAGGAAGGACCCAAAACTTCAAAAGTTTGCGAGACGATGCTCGTTAAAGCTCCAACAAGCATCCACCCAATTCAAGCAGCATGAGGAATTTGAGAGACTGGCGCAGTAAGGATGGTCTTTTCCTTCTTTTGGAGGATCCACAGGAATCAACAATGATCAACACAACTCAGCCAACCCCACACCAGAGTCAGAGTCATTGGTGAGCTCAAGCAGCATGGCGGATCAAAGGTTCGACTACTCAAAAACAGCAGCGGAGAGCAGCTAGGAGCCAAGAGGCACATTGTAGCTGGAGTAGAAGATTGAAGACTCAGCAAAGGCAAGGAGTTGCAGTGTCGACAAAGGCTTCAACGAGGACATTGAAGGAATAAGTGGGGGAGAATGTCACGGACAAACTTCTAAACAGGATGTTTGATGTAATGCTTATATATGTCCGTGTCTTTTGGTATGTTCATGCCTTGTACAGCATGTAGAGGGACGACCGAAGGCTTAATAGTCCCATTTTAGTTGGGTTGGTAGTCTTTTTAGGCTTATAAATAAAGGTTGTGTCATGTGGACATGTGCGAGAGATTCTCGATCTATAATGGACTATTTTACCTTTTGTTGTGCAACTATTCAGAGCTTGTAAAGTCTGTTTGTAATTTACATTGTCTATGAAGTGCTTTTCGGAGATGTTTGCTTGTGAATCCTGATTGAAGTGTTCTCTCTAACCCGTTCTCTCTTTTGTTGGTCCTAAGGGACAATGGGAGGCTTCGGGGAGGCTGACCTTTGCGGACGGACACGCAAGGGTGCCGCACGACTTAGGCAAAACCACCTAAGTCCGTGACAGCATGGGGCACCCTAGGGTAGGGTACCAGAAATAGATGTAAAATAATTAATTGAATGGTTTTATTATTATTATTATTATTATTATTATTATTATCTAGTAGTCCTACATGATAATGTAAACATATGATATGTGATAGGATGATCATGGACTATATGTGTATTGTGATTATTATTATTGAGTGGATAGTGAAACTCATGAGTTTAGGAACGATCTTACAGGATGTTGGAAAATCTTGGGGGCGATATCACATGTGCAACGAAAGAATAAGAAAATAAAATCTCTTATTCCCAAAGAGATGTTCATCGTCGTCGTGCGAATATTGGTGTGCAAAAAATCCACGAAACAAACTACATATAGAATAGATTGTGCTACCTAGGGAGATCGTATATCCCTATTTCCTTGCAGATCTCTAGGAGAGAGCGAAGGAAGTCAAGCGTCGTCCTCTCTAGTGGTAATATACATAGCAAGGTTACGATGATGCTCCTCAAAACTCTATGCCTGCTCTGAGGTGGAGAGGAGAAGGAGAATAGGAGAGGCAAGCAAAGGCTCTAGCCTACGTGAACCACTGAATCCCTCCTATTCATAGAGGTCCCTTGTCAAACCCTAATGGATCCTCCCCTATTAGGTATTGGATCTGCATCCAATTACCTAAGCCTCTTAGATTAGTAGATTTCTATCTAATAATCTCTTATGGGCTCTTATGGATCTCATCCATAGGATCCAATAATTCAAGGGCTTATTGGATATCTAATAAGTCAGGGCTCCGGTGGATATCTCATATCCGAACCTCTACTCATCGCAACGCGTACCATATGTGTGTGACCCTCTAGGCCCAATATCGAGCTGGCTGTGAGTTATACCTGGTAGAACTCCGTCTAGCTTAGTGAATTATTATTTCTATAATATCGACTACGGACGTACTAGGCCACTACGCCGTAGTCCCCAAATGATACAGGAGAATCCAATCCATTGGACCTATTTGTCCTTAATTATCGTGTACCTATAATCCCTAATCTATCTAATATCCCAAAGACCGTATATCGGGTATGGTGCTGTCAGACCCATACGGTTTCTACTCGAGTCTCGCTCTAATAATATTCTCTCTCAATCATAATGACCTTGGCTAGGGATTTGTTTGAGCAAGAATACATGAGATATTTCTCTCATGACGTCGAGAGTGGATGATCCTCGATCGACACTCAATAGTCCTCGTAAGGTCGACTGCCACTCCCAATGACTAGCTATACTAGATCTGGAACATCCAAACCTATAAGTTTGATATCAAAGAGTGGAGCACTCATATAGGACATTCTTTGTCTCTCAAGTCTAAGGACTAGATACATCGCTAAGACTATGGAATCGCTATCTGATAATAAGACATCATCAATCGTCCAGCATTCCATAAGCATATCAATCAGTGAACTCATTCTCCAATGAGTACCTGTATTGTATCCTTAGTGTCCCCACACGTGCAACTATGAGACTAATTGCATCAATCATATGGACAGGTATACAACACACCAGTCTGTCCGATTATCTAGATGTCCCTCTTGAGTAACTAATGACCGAAATTATTTAGGATCTATGTTTAAAGGTGAATCGGTCTCATTATCGTGATCTCATAACGATCCGATTCCCATTGCATAGATCCAAGGACATCACAAAATATACATACATATATGCAATAGTCAATATAAAATGATAAATACCAAAATATAATAAGCAAAAATATTTCGTGTCGAGTCACACGTGCCATCACTCATGTGATTGGCTTGCTGGACACCTATGACTAGCAGAGGATAACTTGTGTGTGGATCTTGTGCTTTAGTCTCTATCAGATTCCTTTTCTAAGTTCATCATAAATTTTAATATGAATAAACTTGAAGTGACTCTCCTTGAGCTCCTCAATATGTTGAGGGAGGCTGAGAGCACTATCAAGAAAGAAAAGTCAATTCTCTATGCTGGTGAGACCAGAAAGAAAAGGAAGGCAGAAAAGTCCCTTAAGAAGGGCAAGGGTAAGGGCAAACCGGGTTAAGTAAAGATTGCCAAGAAGGACCCGGTAAAGGACAAATGCCAGTAATTCCACTATGGTAAATATAAGCATTGGAAGAGGAATGACAAAAAGTACATTGCAAAGAAGGCGAAACAAAAGCTTAGAGAAGCTTTAGATACATTCATGATATGTCTTCATTTGTCAGATTCTTATGATAATACATAGGTATTAGATACCGACAGTGTTTATCACATCTATAATTCATTGAAGGTTCTATCAAGACCTAGAAAATTGGTGAGAGGTGAGATGGATCTCGAGATGGGCAATAGACCAAAAGTTGCTATAGTGGTTGTTGGCAAGGGCACCCTACATCTTCTTGGAGAGCTACTATTATATTGGATGTATGTTATTTTGTTCATTCTATTATCAAAAATATTATTTCAATTTCATGTTTGATAGTTAGTGGATATAAATTAGGTTTTTAGAACAATGGTTGTTTAGTAATATTGGATGATAAGATCATCACGATAGGAACATTGTATAATAGTTTATTTATACTGAACACTACTCCACATATCATGAATGTAAGTATGTCCAAGAGAAAACGAGATGAAATGAATAATGGATACTTATGGCATTGTTGGTTAGGTTATATCTATGAGAGAATGATTTAAAAGTTATTGAAGAATGGATATTCGATTATCAGTCATATGCAACTTGCAAACTTTATCTTCGTGGAGAACTAACCAACTCTCAATTTAGTATAATTGGAGAGAGAGCCACTAACTTACTCAAACTCATACATAGCGATATATATAGTCCTATGTCAATTCAGGTCATAAGTGGTTACTCCTACTTCATTACTTTCACTAATGATTTATTTAGTTACGGACACGTGCACTTGATGAAGTATAAGTCCGAAGCCTTTGAAAAATTCAAGGACTACAAGAATGAAGTAGAGAACCAAATTGAAAAAAGTATCAAGACTCTTCAATTAAATCGAGGAGGTGAATACTTGAGTACAGAGTTTACCCAATTCCTCAAGGATCATGGGATTCTATCATAATGGACACCTTCTTATACACCTTAGCTCAATGGTGTATCCGAAAGGATGAATCATACACTGTTAGACATGGTGCGGTCCATGATGAGTTTCACCGACCTACCCCTCTCATTCTGGAGATACGCCCTAGAGTCCATAGCTTACCTTTTGAACAGAGTTCCAACTAAGTCGGTAGTATCTATGCTATATAAGATATGGAAAGGAAAGAAGCATGATATTAAGGTTGTTAAGATTTGGGGCTCCCTACCCATGTTAAGAGATACAATGCTGACAAGTTAGAATCCAGGACGGAGCTGTGCAAGTTCGTAGAATATCCTAAGAAAATTTGTGGGTATTATTTCCATCACCCCGAGGACTGAAAGGTTTTTGTAGCCAAGAGAATAGTGTTCCTTGATAAGGATTACATTTTTGGTAGAGATAGTGGGAGCATGATATAGTTGAGCGAGGTTGGAGAACCTAGCTCAAGCACCATTCCACAGCTTGAGTCTATTCAGGTACCTAACACACAAGTTCCAACTTTACATAGGTCTGGTAGAGTACCCCATCCTCTTGAAAGATATGTGGGATATATCAGAAGAGAGGATGTTGAGAATATTGATCCTCAGACCTATGAGAAGTCTATTATGAGTATAGACTTCGGGAAGTGGTAAGAAGCTATGAATTCTAAGATGAATTTCATGTACTTCAACAAGGTTTGGAACCTAGTTGATGCAACCGAGGGTATCGTACCCATTGGTTGCAAGTGGATCTTCAAGAAGAAGATTAAAGTAGATGGAAAGGTAGAGACCTATAAAGCGAGGCTAACAGCTAAGGGGTATCGTCAAAGGCAAGGTGTTGACTATGACAAAACCTTCTCACTTGTAGCCATGCTAAAATCCATCCGAATTATGTTGGTTATTATAGCACACTATGATTATGAGATCTGACAGATGAATGTAAAATCTACGTTCCTCAACGGTAACCTCGAGGAGGATGTGTATATGATACAACCTAAGAGATTCGTATCTAAAGAAAGCCAGGTGTACAGATAGCCTCCCAAAGTTGGAACATAAGATTTGATGAAGCAATCAGATCTTATGACTTCATTAAGAACGAAGATAAGCCTTGTATGTATAGAAAGGTAAGTGAGAGCTTGTACTTTTCTCCTTTTTGTTGATGACAAAGGAGGAGAAGGTATAATGATGATTTGAATCATATATGATATGATGCACTTTGAAGTTTTGAAATTATGATTATGTATGCAATACTCATGATTTTATTATGATGATATATATGATGTATTGCATATGATGTGAATCATGATTAAAATTGCTTTCACTTGAATTCAATTTAAATTCAAGGTTTATCTCAATTATGACATATTGATAGGGGGAGTTTAGTTTAAACTCTGCTGAAGGATCGGATGAACCATCGGAAGAACCAATGACATGCCAAATAACATATGATTCATGCTTATAATTAGTTGTGTCTAGATCGAGTTAGTTTAGATTTAATTAAGTTAGTATTAAGGTGAAATAATCTAACTCAATTAGGGGCCAATTGGGCCTACTGTTTGGCTCATTCAGTGTCCTGTAGTAGGGTCCGGTGGTGGTACCACCCAGACATAGTCTCCTAAATAATGTTAGGCGGTAGTATCACCCGATTGGGTAGTGGTATTGCTCAGATATAGGCTCCCAAATTATGTCCGATTATGGTACCACCAGATTGAGTGGTGTACCGTTAGGACTTGGGAAACCCGAGATGAGATCTTTTTTGCTTCATTTTTGAAGTCATTTGGGGTCTATAAATACCCCAGCTATTCTTGCTTAGAGAAGCATGAATTTGAGCAAAAAAGAGGAAAATAATCCTTGTGAAAAAAGTTATAAATCTCTCTTAGTATAGAGTCACCTCTTCCTAGTTTTTAGAAGTTCTTCTAAAGGGCGCAGTGAGGTCTAAGTGTAAAAAAGAAAGGTTTAGAAGTCACCCAAACATAGTCTCCTAGATAATGTTAGGCGGTAGTATCACCCGATTGGGTAGTGGTACTGCTTAGACATAGGCTCCCAAATTATGTCCGATTATGGTACCACCAGATTGAGTGGTGTACCGTTAGGACTTGGGAAACCCGAGATGAGATTTTTTTTGCTTCATTTTTGAAGTCATTTGGGGTCTATAAATACCCCAGCTATTCTTGCTTAGAGAAGCATGAATTTGAGCAAAAAAGAGGAAAATAATCCTTGTGAAAAAAGTTATAAATCTCTCTTAGTATAGAGTCACCTCTTCCTAGTTTTTAGAAGTTCTTCTAAAGGGCGCAGTGAGGTCTAAGTGTAAAAAAGAAAGGTGTAAATGTTCTATCCTAAACCTGTTAAAAGAAGAAAGAGTTGTAAAGATAATTGATCTTCGCCCATTGGAAAGAAGATCAGTAGTGGAAGTCGGTGGCCTCGAGTGAAGAGGGATCGAGAGTGGATATAGGTCACAATGACCAAACCATTGTAAAATTGGTGTGTCTCCCCTTCTCTGCTTATTTACTTATTTTGCAACTACTTTACATGCTCATTACTATTCTTGCAATGTTCCAAGTTAAACTCTTTTATGATATCGATTTTCAATGAACGAGAATTTTCAAACCGATGTGATTTTACGAAAGCACTAATTCACCTCCTCATCTTAGTGTCATCACAGTCCTAACACCAATGACATGCTAGACAACATAAACTTTATGATTGTAATTAATTCTTGGTTAAAGTTTAGAGTCTAATTGAGTTAGTTTTGGAGTGTAACCATGCCAATTTAATTAGGGGCCTATTGGGCCTAAGTTGGGGCTACTTTGGGCCAAGTAGAAGGCCCATTCAATGACCCTTAGCTAGCCCAAGGGGTGGCACTGCTAGGGTAGGAAGTGGCACCACCTGAGGCTTGGTCTCCCAGGTTGTCTGGGCGATGGTACTGCCCAGATAGTCTTCCAAACTGTGTCAGGCAATGGTACCGCCAGACTAAGCGATGGTACCTCCTAGTGGCAATGACAGATTGAGTGGTGGTGCTGCTTAATGTCAAACTGACAGGTGGTGGTACCGCCAATTGTGAGTCAGGCAGGCAGTGATACTATTCAGTACTAGAGATGGTACCGCCAATATCCCAAAAACCCGAGATGAGACTATTTTAGCTTCAAATTTGAATCCATTTGGAGCCTATAAATTCCTCAATCTTTCCTGCTTCACTTAATAAGAAAAGAGAATGAAAACTTGGGGTCTAGAATATGAAAACTCTATGAGAAAGTTGAGTCCCTCCTCCTTGAGTTTAGAGGTTGTTCTAAGAGAGGTGTGTGAAGGATACCTTATAGAAAAGGGGTGTAAATGTTCTCTCGTGAGCTTGTCGAAAGGAGAAAGAGTTGTAAGGGTAATTGATCTTTGCCCATTGAAAGAAGATCAGTAGTAAAAGCTGATGGCCTCGAGTGAAGTGGAATCAGGAGTGTACATAGGTCCCTTTGTGTGTCTTCTCTTTGTTAGGACCCTTTTTCTAAGCTTTTGAATAATGTTTATCGAGTTTGTTTAGTTCAGTTGTTTATTGAGTCGGTTTGGTTTAGTTAGAGTCAAGTAGAGGTTTATTTAATATTTATTCATTATTAGAGTTCAAGTCCTGATGGACTATGGGTGGAACTCTATAAATAGTGATGTAACCCTTTCATTAATCAATCAATGAAATGTTATTCCACTATGTGGACAAATCCTAGAAGGTCGATCCTCTCGAAGTGATCAAGGAGGGCCAATCCCCTCGAAGTGATCAAGGAGGTCGATCCCCTCGAAGCGATCAAGGAGGCCGATCCTCTCGAAGCGATCATTATCATCCCTATTTCTCCCATTTCTTCCACAATAAAACTTTAGGGTCTTATCAATTGGTATCAAAATGACGATAAGATTTTTAAGACTTTAGGGTCTTACCATTTGATATCAGAGTGACGATCCTTGGCATTCTCCCAGCGGTATTGCTGTAGCCATCTTCAAAAAAAAAAAAAAAAAAAACAAAACAAAACAAAAAAAAGCCGCCCGCAGCCACTCCCCTGCTTCCCAAGCCGCAGCCTTCCCCTGCTTTCGGCCAGCGCACCCGCCGCTGCTGCTATCCGGCCAGCGACCACCATCGCCCCGCTTCCTGGCCAGAGGCCAACGCCGCCCGTCGCCTCCCAAACGAGCCACCACCGCTGCCTCCTTCTCCACCGCCGCCCGCCTCCCCTTGCGTCGCAGCGCAGCCGCTCGACCTCTCCTCCTCGGCGATCGTTGGTGACGCTGCTCCCAGCCGCGCCACCACCGCTGCCTCTCCGCAGCTGCCCGCCTCCCCTTGGGTCGCAGCCGCTGTCGCCGGTTGTCGCCCTCCTCGCGGTGACCGAAACAGGAACTCACGGATTGCCCTTGTTCCCAGCTGCGTCACCACCACTTTTCCCAGCCGCCTTGACGCCGCTCGATCACCGCCGCCCGCTCCCCAGCCGCAACCCTAGCTGCCTCCCCTTGGGTCGCAGCCGCAGATGCGGATTCCTCTCCTCCACCGGCATCAACAACAGAGCATCCTCTGCTGCCGCAACCGCCGGACCCTCCGCTGCCTCTCGGCCTTGTCAAACGCCGCCGCAGCCACCTAGCCTTCAATCTGCACGCAGCCTCCCAGCCCTCAACCAGCAACCTCCCCTCCTCGTTGCGCGGTAACCGCCACTACCACATATTCTCCCATCCGAAGCCCATCTGGTCGAAAGGGGCCCCTGCTTTCGGCGAGCCCCACCGTCGCCTCTGCTTTCCGATCGGTGACCACCGTCGCTGCTGCTCCCCGGCCAGTAGTCTTCCCTCCTTGCTGCTCCACCTTGCTCGAGTGAGAAGGACCGCAGCCGCTGCTTCCCGGCCAGCGGACCAACCCCCTCCTTCTACCGTTGGCAACGCTGCCCGCAACTGCGCCACCATCGCTGCCTCCGATGCCCCTAACCACGCCACCATCGCTGCCTGCCCTTGGGTCGCAGCTGTAGTTGCTTGATCATCCCTCTTCGCGGCGATCAAAATAAGGCAACCACGACCGTCGTAGCCATCGTCATCTCCTCAATCGCACGCGATTCCTCGGCGTCACCAGTGCCTCCTTCCGCAATGCGATAGAGACAAGCATCGTTCCATCCCATCCGCACCGTCGCAGCCACCGCGGCGGTGAACCCTGGCGGCGCTGCCCCCAGCCGCACCACCATCGCTATCTTCCCTTGGGTCGCAACCGTCGCAGCAGCTGCAGCCATACCAACGCAATCGCCTTCCAACCCCGGCGCTCTCACCCCACGCAGCGATAGAAATAGGGTAGCAACTCTTCCTCCAACATAGCGATCGCAGCACTGCCCTCGGTGTCCATCTCCTCGGCAACTTCGCATCGACAATGTTGATGCCCTTGACCGACACCAAAAACAGGAGTTGAGATTACAAATTTGCAGTCTTACGCAATGGCCACTGATAACTCGGTGAAAGCACAAATGGAAGCATTGGAAATCAGAATTGAGAACCGACTGCAAGAAACACTTAATGATTTTAAAAAGAGCCTACTGGAGAGCCTCAGCAAATTTCAACAAAATGGGGGCTCAAGTTCTACGTTGCACAGATCTGAAAATACAGGAAAAATGCCCCAAGATTGTGACACAAACTACTTACACATGAAGGTGGAATTTTCGAGATGGAAAGATGGAGATCTGATTAGTTGGATCTCTAGGGCAGAAATTTTTTTCCATTTTCACAGAACTCCAGAAGAATCCAAGGTGGAGATAGCCTCAATCCAGATCGATGGAGATGCACTCCAGTGGTACGATTGATATGAAATTGTTTACGGAGTTCCTTCGTGGGAGAAGTTCAAAAGAGGGCTTTTTGTTCGATTTGGCCCATCCGAATATGAGAATGTTGATGGCCAGCACGTCAAAATTCGTCAAACTTCTATAGTGTTGGAATATCGGAGTAGGTTTGAAAGATTGTCAAATCAAGCTAGAGATTGATCGGAACGACAACTTCTGGATACATTTATTGAAGGGCTTATTTCAGAGATCCGGTGTGAAGTTAAGGTTCGTCAACCCCGCACTATGATAGCTGCAATCTCATTCGCGCATCTACATGAGAAAAAAATCAATCAATGAAATGTTATTCCACTCTATGGATAAACCCTAGGAGGCAGATCCCCTCGAAGTGATCAAGGAGGGCCGATCCCCTCGAAGTGATCAAGGAGGCCGATCCCCTCGAAGCGATCATTATCATTCCCTTTTCTCCCCTTTCTTCCACGATAAGACCTTAGGGTCATATCATTTGGTATCAGAGCGACAATAAGACTTTAGAGTCTTATCATTTGGTATCAGAGCAACGATAATACTTTAGGGTCTTATCAATTGGTATCAGAGCGACGATAAGACTTTAGGGTCTTATCAATTGATATCAGAGCGATGATAAGACTTTAGGGTCTTATCATTTGGTATCAGAGTGATGATAAGACTTTAGGGTCTTACCACTCTTCTTTGCCTTTTTTTTTATATTGCTTACTGATTTGGTTGCTCACTCCACTTCACACTTTCTTTAAGTTCAAACATATTTTCGATATGATTTTATCGAATGAGATTTTTTAAATATACGTGATTTTATGAAAGTACTAATTCAAATGCCAAAACGGTCCTAACATTTATTGTTAGGATCGAGAGCACTAAGAGGGGGGGGGTGAATTAGTGCAGCGGAAATCGTAAAATAAATTAAAAACCAAAAGCTGCGTTTGTTCAAAAACTATTATGATGCAAAAGCAAATTCTCAGTTTGTATCTAAGTGCAGTTTGCGTCTAAGCGCAGATTGCGTCTAAGCGCAGTTTTGCGTCTAAGCGCAGATTGCGTCTAAGCGCAGTTTTGCGTCTAAGCGCAGTTTTGCGTCTAAACTCAGATTTACGTCTAAATGCAGATTTACGTCTAAACGCAGATTTACGTCTAAACGCAGTTTTACGTCTAAACGTAGTTTTACGTCTAAATGCAGATTTACGTCTAAACGCAGTATTACGTCTAAACGCAGTTTTACGTCTAAACGCAGTTTTACGTCTAAACGCAGTTTTACGTCTAAACGCAGATTTACGTCTAAACGCAGTTAGACGCAGATTTACGTCTAAACTTTGAAACTTGTTTGTATACTCGCAGAAGGCAGTATGCAGTTGAAACCAAGACGTAAACGTGAACTGAAATCTGATGATTGAGCGAAGAAAGCCGATTTACGTCTGAATGCAGTTTTACGTCTAAATGTTGAAACTCGTTTGTAAAATCGTAGAGGACAGATTGCAGTTATTAATAGGATTAAAATGTAAGCGTAAACTGCAAGGAAGCTCGTTCGTAAAAGCACGGAAAACAGATTTGCAGAATCAAACGTAAACGTAAACTGTAATGTATGAAAATACGAGTTTACGTCTGAATGCAGATTTGGAAGAACAGCACTTAGAACTTGTTCGTGAAAGCGCAGAGAGCAGTAGTGATGAGGGAGGTTTGCAGTAATGATAAAGTGCTCGAAAATAAACGCAAACCAGAGATTTAGAGTGGTTCGGTCAGCCTTGACCTACTCCACTTTTGGCTTCCTCCACCGATGAGGTTGCCGACGTCAACTAGGTGCCTTCCTTCAATGGGCGAAGGCCAAACTTCCCTCTTACAGTTTCTCTCCTTTTAACAGGCTTAGGAGACAACCTTTACAGACCTTTCTCTCCTCACTTTACAATTGAAAACTTGAAGAACAGAAGGAGGAGACTTAAAGGCTTTACAACACTTTTGAGCTCTATAGAATCACAGAAAAGATCACGATTTTGGTATAGGTCTGTATCTTTTCAGTGCTGAATGGGTGGGGTATTTATAGGCCCCAACCCAATTCAAAATTCGAGCTCAAAACGATCAAATCGATCAAATCCCAGAATTCTGGGATCAGGCGGTTGCACCTCTCGACTGGAGAGGTGGCACCGCCTGGCAGAGCTCGAAGACTGAGCTCTGCCGATTGCTTCTCTCTGCCAGAGCTCGAAGACTGAGCTCGATGGTTGCATCACCTGGCAGAGCTCGAAGACTGAGCTTGGTGATTGCATCACCTAGCAGAGCTCGAAACAGAGCTCGGTGGTTGCATCACCTAGCAGAGCTCCAAGCTGAGCTCAGGCTGATCCACCTCTCTGCCAGAGCTCGAAGACTGAGCTTGGTGAATGCATCACCTAGCAGAGCTCGAGACTGAGCTCAGGCTGATGCACCTCTCTGCCAAAGCTCGAAGACTGAGCTTGGTGGTTGCATCGCCTGGCAGAGCTCGGAACTTGAGCTCTGGCGGTGCAACCTCTTGGCTGGGGCGGTTGCACCTCCCAGCCGTGCAGCCCTGGCGGTTGCACCTCCTGGCTGGGGCGGTTGCACCTCCCAGCCCCACAGCCCAGGCGGTTGCACCTCCTGGCTGGGGCGGTTGCACCTCTCAACCCCACAGCCCAGGCGGTTGCACCTCCTGGCTAGGGCGGTTGCACCTCCTGGTGCAATCAGGGTCCGAATGGCTCACTCCATTCGACCCACTTTGAATCTTTTCAGGGGCCCAATTGCCCCAAGATTAAGCTAATGGGATCACCTCCCATTTTCATGCTTAATCATCGTGCTAACTACGATTATCTCTAAGACAACTTCTGCAGCTTGCTCCGATGCGTCAATCGCTTCTTCCGGCGAGTTTCCGGCCAACTTCCGTCGATCAACCGATAACCCTCGGTGATCCTTCTGCGGACATCCGGCATACTCCTGGACTTTGCGACGATCCACTTGGCGAGTTCCGACGAGCTTCGCTTGGCAAGCTTCTGGACTTCTCGGATCTGTTCTCTCTGAACCTCCGACGACCGTCCGAACTTCCGTCGAACTCTCGAACTCCCAACGTGATCATGATCTTGACTCCGGCGCAACTCCTGCTGCTTGTCTTACTCTCATCGTAGTTAATCCTGCACACTTATCTCAACACATAGATTAGATAACAAATGACAATTGACTTCATCATCAAAATCCGAGATTCAACAATCTCCCCCTTTTTGATGATGACAATCAATTGATAAAGGAGTTATCCTTAACTCCCCCTATCTATATGCCATAGTTGAGATAAGTCAACCTTGAATTCAAGACCTAAGAATTCAAGTGACGTATTGATAAGTTAGATCAGTTAAACTTATCAATTACTCCCATCATGATGCCTATCATGATGTATCTCTTCAAGAATTATGTCAAGGCATGACATACATCATCAAGTTTGTATGATAGTGTTTGTAACCATTCATCATGTAATCATATAAAGCTACGAAGGACTTTTTACATGATGCTCACATTTGAGATTTTCTAGTAAGTTTGCATTTTCTTCACAATATCAAATCAAGATATGATGCAAACTATAGTACATGTTCACATATCTCTTGGTGATGCAAGGATGGCATAACATTGTTTATAGCATCACTCAAGTATTTGCAACTATGACATAGATATGATTATGGCAGTTCAGCTATGACATAGTGTTTATCAATTCATATTTTTCTCCCCCTTTGTCATCAACAAAAAGTATGATAGCATTATCAAGCATATAAAGGAAGTCATGACACATATATCACTTTATTGTTTTTGCTTGACGGAGGAAAGTCATTTTCCAAGGAGTTTTCATAAGAGTGTACGGGAACATCCCATTTTTAGCATACAACCCGAAAAATGAACTTCTTACATGCATTTGGTTAAAAATATTTGTCACATAATTTGCAACATGTTATTTGATCAAGCGTTTGTCAAGGCATGTAATAGTAATAACTCAAGTATTTGGACACATCAACATTCCTAATTCTCTTCTTATGTAATCAAATTGTTCTTCACATAGGGGTTTTGTGAAGATATCAGCTAGTTGATGTTTGGTATCAATAAACTCTATGGTTACATCATGATTAGTGACATGATCTCGTATAAAGTGATGTCTAATATCAATGTGTTTTGTTCTTGAGTGTTGTATAGGATTTTTAGTTAAGCATATTGCACTCGTGTTATCACATTTAATGGGAATATCTTTAAGATTCACTTTGTAATCTTCTAAAGTGTTTTTCATCCATACAACTTGTGCACAGCATGCACTTGCTGCAATGTATTCAGCTTCGGTTGTTGATAGGGCAACCGAGTTTTGTTTCTTAGATGACCAGGATACAAGGGCATGTCCTAAAAATTGACATGATCCTGATGTGCTTTTTCTGTCTAGTTTACAGCCAGCGAAGTCCGCATCAGCATAGGCTGTTAATTCAAAATTTTCTGATTTTGGGTACCATAATCCTAGATTGGTAGTTCCATTAAGATATCTGAGTATTCTTTTGACTGCTTTGAGATGAGATATCTTAGGGTCTGATTGAAATCTAGCACAAAGTCCTACACTGAACATGATGTCTGGTCTGGTGGCAGTGAGGTAAAGTAAACTTCCTATCATACCCCTATAGGTTTTTTGATCGAAGCTTTCTCCATTCTCATCAATTTCTAACTTAGTGGAGGTGCTCATAGGGGTGTCAATGGCTTTTGAATCATTCATTTTGAACTTCTTTAGCAAACTCTCAGCATATTTGGTTTGACTAATAAAGATGCCATTGCTTAGTTGTTTAATTTGTAGGCCTAAGAAGAATGTTAACTCTCCCATTAGACTCATTTCGAATTCATGACTCATAGTTTTCGCAAAGGATTCACAAAGAGATTCATTTGTAGAACCAAAGATAATGTCATCAACATAAATCTGAACAATGAGAAAATCATTTTCAAAATTCTTGATAAACAATGTAGTATCAACCTTGCCTTTTACGAAATTATTTTCAATGAGAAAAGAGCTAAGTCTCTCATACCAAGCCCTTGGGGCTTGTTTTAAACCATAGAGAGCTTTAGTTAATCTAAACACATGATTAGGGTAGCCATTATTTTCAAATCCAGGAGGTTGTTCAACATAAACTTCTTCGGAAATGAAACCATTTAGAAAAGCGCTTTTAACATCCATTTGAAATAACTTAAAATTATTGCAACTAGCGTAGGCAAGGAGCATCCTTATGGCTTCCAATCGAGCCACAGGTGCGAAGGTTTCTTCGTAATCGATACCTTCTTCTTGGTTGAAACCTTTGGCCACTAATCTAGCCTTGTTTCTAACCACGATACCATTTTCATCTTGCTTGTTTCTAAAGACCCATTTAGTACCAATTACTAAATGGTCATTTGGTCTAGGAACAAGCGTCCACACCTCATTTCTCTCAAATTGATTTAATTCATCTTGCATTGCGATAATCCATGAATCATCTTTCATGGCTTCATCAACACATTTGGGTTCAATTTGGGAGAGAAAAGCGGCGTTGGCACAAAAGTTTTTAAAAGAAGATCGTGTTTGAACCCCCTTTGATGTGTCTCCTAGGATTAGCTCCTTAGGATGAGCATCTATATACTTCCAATCCTTGGGTAAGGATGTTTTGGAAGTGGATGCAACCAAGTTGCTAGTTGGAGACGGGGTTTCGTTTAAATTCAAGGAATCAAAATTAATATCATCATCAAGATCATTTTTCTTAATTTCTGAAATCTCATTGAAAACAACATGGATGGATTCTTCAATAATTAAGGTTCTTTTATTGAAGATGCGAAAAGCTTTAGAAACCGAAGAATAACCAAGAAAGATTCCTTCATCAGATTTAGCATCGAATTTTCCTAAGTTATCCTTTTCATTCAAGATAAAACACTTACACCCAAAGACTTTAAAATATGAGACATTGGGTTTTTTGTTATTCCATAACTCATAAGGAGTTTTGGTGAGTAAGGGTCTTACTAGGACTCTATTTAAAATATAACATGCAGTGTTTACAGCTTCGGCCCAAAAATATTTGGGTAGGCTATGTTCATTCAACATGGTTCTTGCCATTTCTTGCAAATTTCGATTTTTTCTTTCTACTACCCCATTTTGTTGAGGATTTCTTGGAGTAGAGAAGTTATGGTTGTATCCGTTGAGTTCACAGAATTCTTGGAAGTCTTGGTTTTGAAATTCTCCACCGTGATCACTTCTAATTGACGAAATCATAGATTCCTTCTCATTTTGAACAAGTTTACAAAACTTGGTAAAGTATCTAAAGCATTCATTTTTTTGTTTTAAGAAGTAGGTCCATGTATATCTGCTGTAGTCATCAATAATGACAAAGGCGTATTTGCTACCTCCTAGACTCGATGTAGAGATTGGTCCGAACAAGTCCATATGGATTAATTGTAAGGGCCTAGAGGTGCTTATTTGATTTTTAGCTTTGAAGCTACCCCTAATTTGCTTACCTAATTGGCAAGCATCACATACATTATCTTTGATGAACTTGATATGAGGAATTCCTCTTACAAGTTCTCTAGATGATACTTGATTGATTAGTTTCATGCTAGCATGACCTAATCTTCTATGCCATAGCCAAGCATCCTCATTCATAACGGCAAAGCACATTTCATCACATAAGTCATTGATGTCAATAGTGTATACGTTGTTTTGTTTTAATGCAATCATAGATACATTTTTGTGTGGTTTTTCAATGATGCAGGCATTAGATTCAAATCTTATAATATATCCTTTATCACATAATTGACTAATGCTCAAGAGGTTATGTTTTAAACCATCAACTAGTAAAACATCTTCAATAGAGAGGTTGGATTTGTTACCTATGGTTCCTTTGCCAATGATTTTACCCTTGTTGTTGTCTCCGAAGGTGACATATCCTTCGTCTATGCTAGAGAGCTTAGAGAATTGAGATGGATCTCCGGTCATATGCCTTGAGCATCCACTATCAAGGTACCATTTCTTGCTCCTAGCTTGCGATTGTTTAGTTTTCTACAAGAAAGGATGACGTTTAGGTACCCATTTGCTTTTGGGTGCCTCATAAATAGATCTACATTTTCTATCATGTTGCATAGAGTTTATCATGGTTCCTTTAGGAACCCAAATCAATTTGTTTGGACTTATTTTCTTGAATGGACAACAATGTGTCTTGTGTCCAGATTTGCAACAAAAGTTGCACTTGGTTTGGTGTTGAACGTGTAAGATGGGGCCTTTTACAAAGGTAGTTGGATTTAGGTGAGGACTCCTCACAAATCCAATCCCACTTCTTTTGGGAGCATGACCCTTGTTTGTAAGGATCATGTTTAATGACTTGCTACCAACCTCGAATTTCTTCAAGGTGTCCTTAAGCAGCAAGTTTTCTTTTTGTATAGTTTCTAAATCATGACATTTGATACATGAGTTTAAACTATCATGATGTTCGACTTTTAACTTATCAAACTCACAAGTAAGATTATCATGTACCCTTTTTAGCAACTTGTATTTTCTATTTATAACTTTGCATTCATCAAATAAATCATGGAAGGCATTTAATAATTCATCGAAAGATAAATCAGCATCTAATAAATCCGTTACCTCCTCTTCGATGGCCATAAAGGCGTAATGAGCAACTTGCTCGGTGTTGGATTCTTCTTCCTCGGATGCGCTCGAATCATCCCATGTTGCTTGGAGCGCCTTCTTCTTTGTTGTTCTTTTCTTGACTTGGGGACAATCACTTTTGTAATGTCCCGACTTTTTACATTCATAGCAGATCACTTGGTCCTTCTTAGGTTCAAGTTTATTTTTCACATCGTTTTTAAACTTGTTTCTTTTGAAGAATTTTTTAAACTTTCTTGTCAAAAGTGCCAAGTCATCGTCACAATCCTCATCACTTGAGTTTTCTCTCAAGTGGCATTCAGAAGTTTTAAGTGCCATATCCTTCCTGTTCTTTGGAAGGATGTCTTCTTGCTCTTCATGAGCTTTGCAGGTCATTTCGTAGGTCATTAATGACCCGATTAGTTCTTCAAGAGGGAAATTTTGCAGATCTTTTGCCTCTTGAATGGCGGTGACTTTAGGATCCCAACTCTTAGGAAGGGATCTTAGTATCTTATTAACAAGCTCAAAATCCGAAAAGCTCTTTCCGAGTCCTTTTAGACCGTTGACGACATCCGTGAAACGGGTAAACATGTCGCCAATGGTTTCACTCGGTTTCATTCGGAAAAGTTCAAAAGAATGTAGCAACAGATTGATTTTTGACTCTTTCACTCTACTTGTGCCCTCGTGGGTCACTTCAAGTGTGTGCCAAATATCAAAAGCAGTTTCGCAAGTTGAAACACGATTAAACTCGTTTTTATCAAGAGCGCAAAATAAGGCATTCATAGCCTTTGCATTAAGAGCGAAAGCCTTCTTCTCCAAATCGTTCCAATCGATCATTGGAAGAGAAGATTTTGAAAATCCATTTTCAACAAGGTTCCACAGTTCTAAATCCATAGAAATAAGAAAGATCCTCATTCGGGTCTTCCAGTAAGTGTAGTCCGTTCCACTGAACATGGGTGGACGTGTAATTGAATGCCCCTCTTGGTTTCCGGCGTATGCCATCTCTCTTGGGTTTTAATCCTTTAGAGAGTTAACCTTGCTCTGATACCAATTGTTAGGATCGAGAGCACTAAGAGGGGGGGGGTGAATTAGTGCAGCGGAAATCGTAAAATAAATTAAAAACCAAAAGCTGCGTTTGTTCAAAAACTATTATGATGCAAAAGCAAATTCTCAGTTTGTATCTAAGTGCAGTTTGCGTCTAAGCGCAGATTGCGTCTAAGCGCAGTTTTGCGTCTAAGCGCAGATTGCGTCTAAGCGCAGTTTTGCGTCTAAGCGCAGTTTTGCGTCTAAACTCAGATTTACGTCTAAATGCAGATTTACGTCTAAACGCAGATTTACGTCTAAAAGCAGTTTTACGTCTAAACGTAGTTTTACGTCTAAACGCAGATTTACGTCTAAACGCAGTATTACGTCTAAACGCAGTTTTACGTCTAAACGCAGTTTTACGTCTAAACGCAGTTTTACGTCTAAACGCAGATTTACGTCTAAACGCAGTTAGACACAGATTTACGTCTAAACTTTGAAACTTGTTTGTATACTCGCAGAAGGCAGTATGCAGTTGAAACCAAGACGTAAACGTGAACTGAAATCTGATGATTGAGCGAAGAAAGCCGATTTACGTCTGAATGCAGTTTTACGTCTAAATGTTGAAACTCGTTTGTAAAATCGTAGAGGACAGATTGCAGTTATTAATAGGATTAAAATGTAAGCGTAAACTGCAAGGAAGCTCGTTCGTAAAAGCACGGAAAACAGATTTGCAGAATCAAACGTAAACGTAAACTGTAATGTATGAAAATACGAGTTTACGTCTGAATGCAGATTTGGAAGAACAGCACTTAGAACTTGTTCGTGAAAGCGCAGAGAGCAGTAGTGATGAGGGAGGTTTGCAGTAATGATAAAGTGCTCGAAAATAAACGCAAACCAGAGATTTAGAGTGGTTCGGTCAGCCTTGACCTACTCCACTTTTGGCTTCCTCCACCGATGAGGTTGCCGACGTCAACTAGGTGCCTTCCTTCAATGGGCGAAGGCCAAACTTCCCTCTTACAGTTTCTCTCCTTTTAACAGGCTTAGGAGACAACCTTTACAGACCTTTCTCTCCTCACTTTACAATTGAAAACTTGAAGAACAGAAGGAGGAGACTTAAAGGCTTTACAACACTTTTGAGCTCTATAGAATCACAGAAAAGATCACGATTTTGGTATAGGTCTGTATCTTTTCAGTGCTGAATGGGTGGGGTATTTATAGGCCCCAACCCAATTCAAAATTCGAGCTCAAAACGATCAAATCGATCAAATCCCAGAATTCTGGGATCAGGCGGTTGCACCTCTCGACTGGAGAGGTGGCACCGCCTGGCAGAGCTCGAAGACTGAGCTCTGCCGATTGCTTCTCTCTGCCAGAGCTCGAAGACTGAGCTCGATGGTTGCATCACCTGGCAGAGCTCGAAGACTGAGCTTGGTGATTGCATCACCTGGCAGAGCTCGAAACAGAGCTCGGTGGTTGCATCACCTGGCAGAGCTCCAAGCTGAGCTCAGGCTGATCCACCTCTCTGCCAGAGCTCGAAGACTGAGCTTGGTGAATGCATCACCTGGCAGAGCTCGAGACTGAGCTCAGGCTGATGCACCTCTCTGCCAAAGCTCGAAGACTGAGCTTGGTGGTTGCATCGCCTGGCAGAGCTCGGAACTTGAGCTCTGGCGGTGTAACCTCTTGGCTGGGGCGGTTGCACCTCCCAGCCGTGCAGCCCTGGCGGTTGCACCTCCTGGCTGGGGCGGTTGCACCTCCCAGCCCCACAGCCCAGGCGGTTGCACCTCCTGGCTGGGGCGGTTGCACCTCTCAACCCCACAGCCCAGGCGGTTGCACCTCCTGGCTGGGGCGGTTGCACCTCCTGGTGCAATTAGGGTCCGAATGGCTCACTCCATTCGACCCACTTTGAATCTTTTCAGGGGCCCAATTGCCCCAAGATTAAGCTAATGGGATCACCTCCCATTTTCATGCTTAATCATCGTGCTAACTACGATTATCTCTAAGACAACTTCTGCAGCTTGCTCCGATGCGTCAATCGCTTCTTCCGGCGAGTTTCCGGCCAACTTCCGTCGATCAACCGATAACCCTCGGTGATCCTTCTGCGGACATCCGGCATACTCCTGGACTTTGCGACGATCCACTTGGCGAGTTCCGACGAGCTTCGCTTGGCAAGCTTCTAGACTTCTCGGATCTGTTCTCTCTGAACCTCCGACGACCGTCCGAACTTCCGTCGAACTCTCGAACTCCCAACGTGATCATGATCTTGACTCCGGCGCAACTCCTGCTGCTTGTCTTACTCTCATCGTAGTTAATCCTGCACACTTATCTCAACACATAAATTAGATAACAAATGACAATTGACTTCATCATCAAAATCCGAGATTCAACATTTATAACACTTTTATCCTCAATAATTCTTGCTCCTTTTTTGCTTCATTAAGCAACCATGAGTAAGGTATTTATAGACCCCCAAATTGCTTCAAAATTGAAACAAAAAAATTTAAATCTCTATGTTTTTTGGATACCGGCCATAGTTTTTTTTATACTGGCCATACTACCTCCTACGCCAAGCGATACTACCACCTGACAAAGCCTGGGAACCTAGGCTCTAGTGGTACCATCGGTTACATAAATAGTACTACCGTCGACCTAGGCGGTACTACCATTGAAACTAGTGTTAGTAAAAAATGCCCTACAAGCCAATCACGTGAGTGATGACACATGTGATATGACATACACTTTTTTATTTTTTTATTATTATGATAATTTCTCACTTTATATTGCTTGTTGCATAAATATATTGTGATGTCCATACTAGTCATAGGTTTCATGCAAGCTAATCACGTGACTAATGACGCATGTGATATGACACACAATCTTTTTGCTTATTATTATTATGGTATTTTCTCACTTTATATTGTTTGATGCATAAATATATTATGATGTCCATTGATCTGTGCAATGGGAATAGGATTATGATGAGATCACGATAATGAGATTGATTCACCTTTAAACACATACCTTAAATAATTCCTGTCATAGGTTAGTCGAGAGGGACATCGAGATAACTAGACAGACTGGTGTACTGTATACCCATCCATATGATGGAGGAGAATGGTCTCATAGCTGCTCATATGGGGACACTAGGGCTACAGTGCAGTGCTAGTTATAGGTGCCCTACAAGCCAATAACGTAAGTGATGACATGCGTTACATAACACGTAGTCTTTTTGCTTATTATTATTATGACATTTTCTCACTTTAGATTGTTGAATCTCGAATTTTGATGATGAAATCAATTGATGAGTTTACCATTTAATCTATGTTTTGAGAAAAGTGATGCAGGACTAACTTCGATCATTAAAAGGCAAAATAATTAAAGTAGAAGAATAAAAGGTTGGGTTGGAGTCAAAGATCGAGCATCAAGTCGGAAAAATCGAACGTTGCGCCAATATTGAACATTACGGGAGTCAACTTGCTGATGGATCAGGTGATATGCCGAAGGTTCAGATAACACACTAGTTCGCTAGAAGTTTGCCGGGAGTTCGGATGAACCAATGACATGCTAGACAACTTAGATTTTTGTCTTAAAATTATTTATATTAATTATTATAATTAGGTCTTAATTATCATTCTTAGGTCATTATCCCCCACTCATTCCTTCGACGTTCTTGTCGAAGCCTTTGCCGACACTACAACTCCTCGCCTTTGTTGAGTCTTCAATCTTCGGCTCCAACTGCAATGCACCTTTTGGCTCCCAATTGCTCTCTGCTGCTATTGTTGAGTAGTCGAACTTTTGATCCACCATGCTGCTTCAACTCGTCAATGACTCTGACTCTAGTGTGGGGTTGGCTAAGTTGTGTTGATCCTTATTGGTTCCTGCGGATCCTTCAGATGAAGGAAAAGACCATCCTTACTTTGTGCTAGTCTCTCAAATGACTCATGCTGCTTGAACTGGGTTCATGCTTGTTGGAGCTTTAACGAGCATTGCCTCTCAAACTTTTGAAGTTTTGGGTCCTTCCTCCATAAAATTTACCCAATGACTCTTCTTTCACTTAGTTGTCACTTCCAAACAGATTTGCATCACTTCTGCTTTCGATTGGCATTTTGTTGGGAAATGAAGCGGGTAATCTGCTCTCAGTAGCACTGATCACCATTGGTGAGGATTTGATAACTATTATCTTAAATTATCTTCGAAGAGCCTTTAAACCTATGCAGAGCTCCTTTGCTGGATAGATAAGAGAATTGGGGTACTCAATTTTGCCCATTCTCTTAAGAGTTGAGAATGCAAAAGTTACTTGACTTCGCCCGCCTCCTCGAGGGTTGTACTCCATACATCGAGCTGGTTACTAGCCTTCGCCTGCTCTTTGCTCACACTTCTGAAGCACTTGAAGTGTTTGCACTCCTTGCGTTGAGTTAGTTACTGTGATTCACCTTCTCAATGTCATCGAACTTTTGAAATGCATGAAGTTTTCACCCCAACTTAGAGTAAGTCTCTAGTAGTTTTGGTCGCCTCTAAGATTGTACCTTCTTCTCCATCAACCTTGCCGCCTACTCCACATAGTAGCAAAGGTACAGCACCGTGTACTGCCTGCTTCATTCCTTGGTCGTGCACTCTTGTATGACCCAAAGTCCTTCACTCTCGGCTATCTTGATGAGAAGCTCATTGACACCGGTCTTACGAAGTTCCCTAGCCTTAGCCCTTCAACCATGTCCTGGTACTTGGAGTTTGCCTCTGCATGCTCCACCTCCTCGGTCCCTTTTATGACCAAGCGCTCTCCCTCAATGAGAGCAATGGATCGATGACTTCACGGAAGTGTCGCCTTTACAGTACCATAGCGTTGCCATGCCCATGACTCTACTATCTGTTTCCTCGTATCTGTATCGCTTTTCATCACGATCGGTAGATCTGCCTTTGTGGCACTCCTTCGAGTCCACATCCATTCTAACTAATGCTTTATTTTTGGGTAGCTAAGTCCCTCTAGACTCATCGTCGCTTCCTCGCCCCTTTCAATCCCCTACTTCAACACCTTTGTGTTCTTAAGCAGTTCCCCTTGGTCGATGGAAAGACAAACTACAACTCTAATGCATGGCCTCTGCCATCATGTTGTAGGGTTTGCACCAATTCTGTTCTCCTTAGCTTCCTTGGCAGCAACGTTCGCTTACTTGACCTTGTCCACTGACTTGTCGAGCTCCCTTAAGCGAATATGAGCTCTGGAGCAGTCCAACTCTCCAACCGCTCTGATCATACATTTGCATAACCAAGTCCCTCCCATAGGACTCATTGGTACTTGCATTCGAACTTTTCCCTCGGTGGTACATAGCTCCTATATGTTGATGACCAAGGCTTTCATCCGATGCAAAATTTGATGCACGCACGGAAGACCTGCCTCTATGGTACCATGACTTTCACTCCTTGAGTCCATGGCCCATCCTACCGCCATGTTGTTCATCGAAGTGGAGCTCTCGGTAGCTCCTGATCATACCTCCGTATGAAGTAGTCCCTCACGGGACCGTCGTCGTGTGTATCACATTGCCACGAACTATTCCACCATGATCTACTACATCATGTCGCCTCCTGGTGATATCTCCATTGCATTATGATCCTTATGGGATGAACTTGAATTGTGATCCCTCTATGTGTGTGTTGAATCTCGTATTTTGATGATGAAACTACTTGATATATGTTTATGATTTAATCTGCGTTTTGAGTGACGCAGGGTGCTTCGATCAGGATGAGACAATTAAAGCAGGAACATCATGTTGTGCCGGAAGAACATGTCAGAAGATTGGACGTCGGGCCGGTGGATCGGTCGACGTATCGACAGAAGGCTTCGGGCCGTAGACTCGAACATCGGGCCAAGAAGAGCAGGTATTATGCCAAGGATATCGGAGTTGCGGAGTCAACTGGCCGATTGGGCAATAGGCCGCAGGAGAGGACGATGCGCCGAAGAATCGGACGAAGCGTCGAGGGACCAATGACATGCCGAACAACTTGGTTAAATTGCTTAGGATTAATTGTCTCGATCGAAGTTTTGTTTTAATTGTGCAGGATTAACTATGATAACGATGAAGACATAAAGCGAAACAAAGTGTCGGAGTCAAGCGCGAAGGATTTGTTGCGAGTTCGAGAGTTCGACGGAAGTCCGAAGGTTCGTCGGGAATGCTACCGGAACTAGCCGAGAATGAGTTGGGAGCTTGCCGAAGGGTTTTTCGGAAGCTCGCTGGAAGGTTCGTTGGAAGTTCGCGGAGCTCACCGAGAAAGATCGGAGCTTGCCGAAGAAGCTCGTTGGAACTCGCTAAGATCAAATCGTGAAGTCTAGGGGCTTGCCGGGAGTCCGCAGAATGGTTTCCGAGAGTTCATCGGAAGACCGCCGGAAGTTTGCCGGAAGCTCGCCAGAAGGAGTCTTGACTTGCGGACTTTGTAATAGCTTAGAAAATGTCTTTAAATTCATAGTTAGCACGTTAATTAGGGTTAGGATTAGGTGTTAATCCTATAACCCAAGTAGGGGCCAATTAGGCCCAAGTTCGGACTGGTTTGGACCAAGTTTGGAGCCAAACCAAGTGAGCTGAAATAGTAAAAGAGGTGGCACCGCCAGGGTTGGAGGTGGCACCACCCAGGCTATGTCTCCCAGCGAGATTGGGCGGTGCAACCGCCCCAACCAAGAGGTGCAACCGCCCAGAGCTCAAGTTTCGAGCCTTGCCAGGCGGTGCAACCTCTCTAGTCAGGCGGTGCAACCGCCTGAGCTCAGTCTTCGAGCTAGACTGGGCGGTGCAACCTCCTTGACAGAGAGGTAGCACCGCCTGAGCTCGGTCTTCGAGCTCTGGCAGAGAGGTGCAACCGCCTTTGACAGAGGTGGCACCGCCCAGAGG
Organism: Musa acuminata AAA Group; assembly: GCF_036884655.1. Taxonomy (NCBI): domain Eukaryota; kingdom Viridiplantae; phylum Streptophyta; class Magnoliopsida; order Zingiberales; family Musaceae; genus Musa; species Musa acuminata. The sequence goes on along the minus strand of NC_088331.1, from coordinate 41,613,749 downwards.
CTCAGTCTTCGAGCTCTGCCAGGCGGTGCAACCTCTCCAATCAAGAGGTGCAACCGCTTGATCCCGAAATTCCGGGATTTGATCGTTTTGAGCTCCAAATTTGAATTGGGTTGGGGCCTATAAATACCCCACCCATTCAGCACTGAAGGTATACAGATCCACACCGAATTCTTGATCTTTTCTGTGATTCTAAGAGCTCAAATTTGTGTAAAGTCCAAAAGTTCTCTTTCTGTTCTTCAAGTCTTGAGTTGTAAAGAGAGGAGAGAAAGGATCTGTAAGGGTTGTCTCCTGAGCCCATCAAAAGGAGTGAAACTGTAAAAGGGCAGTTTGCCTTCGCCCATTGAATGAAGGCAGCTAGTTGACGTCGGTGACCTTGTCGGAGGAGGAAGCCAAAAGTGGAGTAGGTCAAGACTGACCGAACCACTCTAAATCTCTGGTTTGCTTTTATTTCGAGTACCTTATCATTACTGCAAACCTCCTACATAACTACTGCTCTCTGCGCCTTTACGAACAAGTTCTAAGTGCTGATCTTTTCGAATCTGCATTCGGACGTAAATCTGTGTTTTTCGTACGATCAGCTTACGTTTGTGTTTTGATTCTGCAAAACTGTCTTCTGCGCTTTTATGAACTAGCTTCTGAGTTTAGATCCCTTTGAAACTGTTTTAGACGCAAACTACGTTTAGACGTAAAACTGCGTTTAGACGTAAAACTGCGTTTAGACGCAAACTGCGTTTAGACGTAACACTGCGTTTAAACGTAAACTGCGCAAACTGTGTTTAAACATAAAACTGTGTTTTAGACGTAAACCTCTTTTAAACGTAAAACTATGTTTAGACGTAAAACTGCGTTTAGACGCAAACTGCGTTTAGACGTAAAACTGCGTTTAGACGTAAACTGAGTTTAGACGCAAAACTGTGTTTAGACGCAAACTGCGCAAACTGTGTTTAGACATAAAACTGTGTTTTAGACGTAAACTACTTTTAGACGCAAACTGCGTTTAGACGTAAAACTGCGTTTAAGACATAAACTGAGTTTAGACGCAAAACTGCGTTTAGACGTAAAACTGTGTTTAGACGCAAAACTGCATTTAGACGCAAACTGTATTTAGACGCAAATTGAGTTTAGATATAAACTGTGCTTAGACGTAAACTGCGCTTTATCTTAAGTAATCTTAGAATCGGCTTTTACATCGAAATCGTTTCTATCGGACGAACGCAGCTTTCATTTTTAAATCGCTAAAAGATTTCCGCTGCACTAATTCACCCCCCCCCCCCTCTTAGTGCTCTCGATCCTAACAATTGGTATCAGAGCGGGGTATTTCTCATTTCGGATTTACACCCAAGAGAAATGACTCTTCAAGAGGGCTTTTCGGTCTTTCGTCCACCGTTCTTTAACGGATTGGACTACACTTATTGGAAAACTCGAATGAGAGTTTTCTTGATTTCTCTAAATCTGGATTTATGGAGTATCATTGAAAACGGTTTTCAACTTCCCTCCAAACCGATGAACGAATGGTCGGATTTGGAGAAAAAGTATTTTTCTTTAAACGCAAAGGCTATGAATGCCTTATTTTGCGCTTTGGACAAAAATGAGTTCAATCGGGTTTCTTTGTGCGAAACGGCTTTCGATATTTGACGCACTCTTGAAATCACGCACGAGGGAACTAGTAGAGTCAAAGACTCGAAAGTTAATATTTTACTGCATGATTTCGAGCTTTTTCATATGAAACCAAGCGAAACCGTTGTTGACATGTACACCCGTTTTACGGATGTCGTCAATGGTTTAAAATCACTTGGTAAAAGCTTTTCGGATTTTGAACTCGTTAACAAAGTTTTGCGCTCACTTTCTAAAACTTGGGATTCAAAAGTAACTGTTATTCAAGAATCGAAAAACTTGAACCAATTTCCACTTGAAGAACTAATTGGTTCATTGATCACATATGAAATGACGTGCAATGCACGTGAAGAACTTGAGAACCACCTTCCAAAGAACAGGAAGGATTTGGGACATAGAACATTTGAAGACCACTCGAGCATAAGCTCAAGTGATGGTGAACTTAAACTACAAATGAAACGAAAATTAAAAAACAAAAAGAATGGAACTACTTGCTTTAAACGCAAGAAGAAGAACAAAAAATTGGGATGAATCGAGCTCATATGAAGACGAGAAAGTCAACAAAAGCGAGGCGGCAAACTACGCCTTACCAGCCTACGACATTGAGGTAATTAAAATGCCTTTGGTTTATTTTGAAATTACTTGATGCTTTCATGATATATTAGTTTAGAATTAATTTTCTTGAAAATTACATGTTTAAAAATAAAAATACAAAAATTATGATCATGCTGATAATTTCGAAAATGATAATATTGCATGATAAACAAATAAAATGATTTTGATCATGGTTAAGAAGTAATAATGTGTATCATGTTTGATTAACATTGTTGAATGAAATCACGTTTGATTTAAAGTAATGCATAAAGATGTAATATTAAATGGTTATTAACAATTTTATGCATGAGATTTTAAGTTATCCATGATCATGAGCTTGTTTGATCTTCTTGATTTAATTTCAAGATCTATAGCAAAAATCATGTCTGAATATATGAAAGTGTTAATTTCGTTTTCGGATTCACTTAACAATTGGTATCCTAACAATCAGATTTTCTCATACACTTATGAAAAATATTTTTCTAAAATGGATTTGATGAAATGATTCCTGTTTATAAATTCCATCTTGAAATATGAATGATAGTGTTTTTGCTTGCAAAGATTTGTTTCACATTCATATCTCCTATGATTTATATGAAGAAAAAGAATTTATAAATCATAATACAATGAGATTTCTTATGCAAAAATAAAGTGCTTTTGTGATTCTTTGCTAAAGAGAATAATTATTAAAATCATGATCTTGATAATTATAACATGAAGCTCTTTATAAATCAAGATCGTTCATTATGCTCCCTACATTTATCAAAAAGGAGTTCTTCAAATGAAATGCAATTCAATGAAGTGTCATATTGATATCTTGAAACTTGGAATATTTTAAAATGTGATCTTGATAAGAATGTTTTAAGTTGCTCCTTGTACTATATCTTTTCGAATGAATCATGAGCCTTGATATCATATATTTCATAATACAAGATTTCTTTGCCTTATGTCTTGAACTTTCATGTTTATCTTAATTTGGCATATAAAGACTAAGGCATGCTTAGATGAAAAAGAATCTCTTAAAAAAAATGCTTTTCCCATCTGATCGAGATTAATGATTTCATGATATTTTGTGAATCTCGAAATTAATTTTAATGACTTGATTATGAATTTCAAGTTAATGATTTGATTTGAATAAGTTTTATCTAAATCATAATCTTGATCTTGCAAAATTGAAGTCACAAATAATATCTTGTGGTATTCATGAATTGATACTCACAATATGAAAGCATTGATATTCATGACTTGAATTGGATTGAAACATTGTATGCTTAAATTAATCATTCTCCTATGTTTCAAAAATTCCTTAAATGCCTTATGTGATGATTGAAAACTAACTTGCTTTATGATGAATCACGAATCATGACTTGATCTATGATGTAAATGCCTTGAAATGATTGAAATATTTAACACTTTTATGCTCTTCCCCTTACTTTCTTCTTGTTTTCAATGATAAAATGGGGAGAAGTTTTGATCATGCATGGTAGGATATAATTTGACAAAATTGATACCATCATGATATGAAACATTTATGATGTGCAATTATGCATGCAATACTTGTGCTTTCTAATTATGATGTGATGTATTGCATATGATGTAAATCATGATTTAAAATGCTATAAGTGCCAAGTTCCATATTTTGAGAAGAAATTGTTATATTGAAACATTAATGTAATTATGAATGGTGATATGATACATGTAATACTTCAATTTATGATAATGATGCATGCAATGATAAAATATTCATGATGAAAAATTGTCTTGACATCCATAACTTGATTATTCATCATTTGTCATGATTTTGAAATCGTTGTAAAAGGAAAAGAGAACTACAAAACTGTATTCTCTCTTTCTTTTTTACAAAGGGGGAGATAGCTAGCTTGTACAAGTCAAGAAGATGCAAAAACTTGATTGCTAGCTTGCCTATTTTAAGTAGCAAAGATCGCTAACTTGCTTATTTCAAGAAGAAAAATTGTCTTCTTGAACATCACTATCTTGAATATCTCAAGAAGCAAAACTTGCAATTTGCACATTGCAATATGAAGTAAGAATCATGAGCTTACACAAGAAAGCTATCTTGCATTTGCTTTCGAAATTTTTGCTAGCTTATATATTGTGAAACTTTGTATATCGTAAAAATTGCTAGCTTGTTGGTCTAAAGAGAATCAAAAAGTTGCTATCTCAAAAGAAGCAAATGTGCTATCTTGCCTATCTCAAGAGGCAAAAATGCTAACTTGCGCATCTAGCAAAGTGAGCAAAATTTTCAAGAAGCAAGAGTTGCCTTCTTGAACATCTCTAATTTGCTAGCTTGCATGATGTAGAACTTGCTATCTTGAACATTACAAAAAGTGCTATCTTATATGCTATAAAACTTGCATATCTAAAACTTGATAGCATGAATGTTCTAAGCATGATGTAACACTTGCTAAATCTTCTAGCTCCAAGATTGCATGATGATAAAACTTGATACTATGTTTTTCATGCAATGAGTTGAATCAATATCACAAACGATTGATTGTGATACTTCTCCTTTTTGTTGATGACAAAGGGGGAGAAGTATGTAGATGAAAGTATGTTGATGACATGACATGTGATGCATAAGTTTATGCATATGTTCATGTTGACGTGTTGCAAGTATTCATGATGAATATTGCAATGACTTGAATTCAGTTTGAATTCAAGATTCTATCAATATGGCATATTGATAGGGGGAGTTTGTTTAAACTCCGGGAGTTAAGTTTAACTCCGTCATCAAGTGGTTGTCATCATCAAAAAGGGGGAGATTGTTGAATCTCATATTTTGATGATGAAACTACTTGATATATGTTTATGATTTAATCTGCGTTTTGAGTGACGCAGGGTGCTTCAATCAGGATGAGACAATTAAGGCAGGAACATCATGTTGTGCCGGAAGAACATGTCAGAAGATTGGACGTCGGGCCGGTGGATCGGTCGACGTATCGACAGAAGGCTTCGGGTCGTAGACTCGGGCATCGGGCCAAGAAGAGCGGGTATTGTGCCAAGGATATCGGAGTTGCGGAGTCAACTGGCCGATTGGGTAATAGGCCGCAGGAGAGGACGATGCGCCGAAGAATCGGACGAAGCGTCGAGGGACCAATGACATGCCGAACAACTTGGTTAAATTGCTTAGGATTAATTGTCTCGATCGAAGTTTTGTTTTAATTGTGCAGGATTAACTATGATAACGATGAAGACATAAAGCGAAACAAAGTGTCGGAGTCAAGCGCGAAGGATTTGTTGCGAGTTCGAGAGTTCGACGGAAGTCCGAAGGTTCGTCGGGAATGCTACCGGAACTAGCCGAGAATGAGTTGGGAGCTTGCCGAAGGGTTTTTCAGAAGCTCGCTGGAAGGTTCGTTGGAAGTTCGCGGAGCTCGCCGAGAAAGATCGGAGCTTGCCGAAGAAGCTCGTTGGAACTCGCTAAGATCAAATCGTGAAGTTTAGGGGCTTGCCGGGAGTCCGCAGAATGGTTTCCGAGAGTTCATCGGAAGACCGCCGGAAGTTTGTCGGAAGCTCGCCAGAAGGAGTCTTGACTTGCGGACTTTGTAATAGCTTAGAAAATGTCTTTAAATTCATAGTTAGCACGTTAATTAGGGTTAGGATTAGGTGTTAATCCTATAACCCAAGTAGGGGCCAATTAGGCCCAAGTTCGGACTGGTTTGGACCAAGTTTGGAGCCAAACCAAGTGAGCTGAAATAGTAAAAGAGGTGGCACCGCCAGGGTTGGAGGTGGCACCGCCCAGGCTATGTCTCCCAGCGAGACTGGGCGGTGCAACCGCCCCAACCAAGAGGTGCAACCGCCCAGAGCTCAAGTTTCGAGCCCTACCAGGCGGTGCAACCTCTCCAGTCAGGCGGTGCAACCGCTTGAGCTCAGTCTTCGAGCTAGACTGGGCGATGCAACCTCCCTGACAGAGAGGTAGCACCGCCTGAGCTCGGTCTTCGAGCTCTGGTAGAGAGGTGCAACTGCCTTTGACAGAGGTGGCACCGCCCAGAGGCTCAGTCTTCGAGCTCTGCCAGGCGGTGCAACCTCTCCAGTCAAGAGGTGCAACCGCCTGATCCCGAAATTCTGGGATTTGATCGTTTTAAGCTCCAAATTTGAATTGGGTTGGGGCCTATAAATACCCCACCCATTCAGCACTGAAGGTATACAGATCCACACCGAATTCTTGATCTTTTCTGTGATTCTAAGAGCTCAAATTTGTGTAAAGTCCAAAAGTTCTCCTCTTTCTGTTCTTCAAGTCTTGAGTTGTAAAGAGAGGAGAGAAAGGATCTGTAAGGGTTGTCTCCTGAGCCCATTAAAAGGAGTGAAACTGTAAAAGGGCAGTTTGCCTTCGCCCATTGAAGGAAGGCAGCTAGTTGACGTCGGTGACCTCGTCGGAGGAGGAAACCAAAAGTGGAGTAGGTCAAGACTGACCGAACCACTCGAAATCTCTGGTTTGCTTTTATTTCGAGTACCTTATCATTACTGCAAACCTCCTACATAACTACTGCTCTCTGCGCCTTTACGAACAAGTTCTAAGTGCTGATCTTTTCGAATCTGCATTCGGACGTAAATCTGTGTTTTTCGTACGATCAGCTTACGTTTGTGTTTTGATTCTGCAAAACTGTCTTCTGCGCTTTTATGAACTAGCTTCTGAGTTTAGATCCCTTTGAAACTGTTTTAGACGCAAACTACGTTTAGACGTAAAACTGCGTTTAGACGCAAACTGCGTTTAGACGCAAACTGCGTTTAGACATAAAACTGCGTTTAAATGTAAACTGCGCAAACTGTGTTTAAACATAAAACTATGTTTTAGACGTAAACCTCTTTTAAACGTAAAACTACGTTTAGACGTAAAACTGCGTTTAGACGCAAACTGCGTTTAGACGTAAAACTGCGTTTAGACGTAAACTGAGTTTAGACGCAAAACTGTGTTTTGACGCAAACTGCGTAAACTGTGTTTAGACATAAAACTGTGTTTTAGACGTAAACTACTTTTAGACGCAAACTACGTTTAGACATAAAACTGCGTTTAAGACGTAAACTGAGTTTAGACACAAAACTACGTTTAGACGTAAAACTGTGTTTAGACGCAAAACTGTGTTTAGACGCAAACTGTATTTTGACGCAAACTGAGTTTAGACATAAACTGTGATTAGACGTAAACTACGCTTAATCTTAAGTAATCTTAGAATCGGCTTTTACATCGAAATTGTTTCTATCGGACGAACGCAGCTTTCATTTTTAAATCGCTAAAAGATTTCCGCTGCACTAATTCACCCCCCCCCCCCCCTCTTAGTGCTCTCGATCCTAATAGTGTGGCCTTTGCCAATACATTGTAGGGTCTCTTCCACCTTCGATTTTGTTCACTCCTTTGGCAATCGACCTTCATCCATCTACTCTTGGGTCACACCTAGATGAAGTATCGCTCTAGGACAGTCCGTCACCTAGTAGCTCCCGAAGTCCACCGACTTTGCTGAAAATGGTGTACCATTATTTGGATCCTGGGCCTCTGCCTTACCAGCATAATCTTCATTGCGCACCGCTTCCTTCATGACAACTTGAAATGGCAACATTGTGGTATATTCATCAAGAGTACCCGCCTCCGCATCCTCTTGTCCCGTGCCAAGGCCTTCTGAACCCAACTTCGCCTCCGCAAGTTGAGTCACCTTAGTTCTTCCATTAAATGCTTTTCCAAGATAAGGTGCATGTGCCCAAAAGCTCCCTTCGTCTTTGGCACCATGCAAGATGAGTCTGCTCCATCAGAATGAAGGACCCATGGAACAACATAATCTTGCTCTTAGCTCTGCAAGAGTTTATGTCCTTGACCTCTGTCCAAGGAAAGCTCTAGGCCTCCACTCCATGTTCAATCTTCTATGTTGGCTCCCTTCGTACGGCTTGGGTACTTCACCAAGTTACACCCAAGTTGCTCCGCTTCTCGTTTTTGCATTAAGTTGATGGTGGCCCTTGCGCCCACCATTCCACGGGTCAGCCCTTCCTTGAGTCTGATCTCTATATCGACTCTAAGTGTGCCTTTATTTGTGTTGCTTTGGGTTGCTCCCCCACTTGATCTCGCAATGCATCCACTAATGTATTCTCTCAAGCGAGATCATGCGACGACTCCTCACCACTCACTCAGTCCATTGAGTTTCGTGGAGTTATTTTTGAGGTACTCCTCCTCAACATGTGCGGTCTGTTGTACATGATTCTCCCTCTAGAGAACCGGGATCTATCCCTCCAGATATCTGTCCCATTCGAGCAATATCTCTCTTTGCTTCTTTCTCTCTAAAAGTTTCGGAGACCACCATCCCCTTGGACTACTCTGATTTGCTGAACAAACTGTGCATTGTTCTGCCTCTTGCAAATACACTTACTAGATTGCGACTCCACGTCAATACAGCCCCCGCTGCACCACTCAAAGCCTAGCAATATGCTGAACTCGTTGCACACTTCAGCCGCCTACGGATATATCCTTCACATTCGAAGAGAAAGTTTTAATGCTCCATGGCGCCGAGTTTCGATCGCCTTGGGATAGCCGCAAATATTCCATCGTCCGCATACAAGCCCTTGTATGAGTACCGAATTCTTCGAGTTAGCAATTCCCCTCACCTCTGTGAGCTTTGCACAACTCTTTCGGTCGCTGAGCAACTCATTTCACCTTGCATGGTCTCATTCTTTACCAAGTGTCTCGCTTACCTTGAGCACCATCAAGTGTAGTTACCAACGTTGAGCCATAGCTCAAACTCAGCCATCCCAACCTTTGTGCGCTCTGCATTCCTCCCAGCTTGCTTGTCCTCGTGGTGCCTCTTGCACGAAGGGTTGGTCATTCCTCTAAATGCCACTTGTAGATGCCCGCTTCTCTGAGCGACTCCTTTTCCCTATATCTCCATACCCGTTTTCCCTAAAACAATCGCGCATGCTAGCTACCCTCAACGCAGCCCCACTAGGTCCCCCACGTTTGCATGCCAAGTGTTTCTATGAGTGCTTATCCTGCTTTGATACCATCTATCATGGACTTAACTGGTTTTGCCTAAGTTGTGTAGCACCCTTGCTTGTCCGTCCGCAAAGGTCAGCCTCCCCGAAACCTCCCATGGTCCCTTAGAACCTACAAAAGAGAAAACAGATTAGAGAAAATGCCTCACTCGAGATCTACAAGCAAACATCTCCGAAAACACTTCATAACCAATGCAAATTATAAACAGACTTTACAAGCTCTGTACGATTGCACAACAAAGGGTCAAAATGGTCCACTATAGACTGAATATATCTCACAAGTGTCCACATGACAAAACCTTTATTTGCAAGCCTAAACCAACCACCAAACTCAACTAAAATGGGACTATTAAGCCTTCGGTCATGCATCTACATATTATGCAAAGCATAAACATACCAAAAGACACGGACATACATAAACATTACATCAAACATCTTGTTTAGAAGTTTGTCCGTGACAGTAGGTCACGATGACCAAACCACTATAAATACAATGACCAAACCACAGTAGGTCACTCTATTTTACATTTACTCTAAGTCAAGCACATTTTAGATATCAACTTTTATTGAACGTAATTTTTTAAAATCGTCGAAAGTTTTTTATAGCACTAGTTTTTTAAAATCTCCCTAGATAACACAACTATCTCACACGTGGTTTTCAATTTTGTGGATTTTTTGTGCACCGATCTTCTCACGACGATGAACACCTTTTTGGAAAATATAATATTTTATTTTTTGTTCTTCCGCTGCATATATGATGTCGCTCCTAAATTTTCGTACAGTGGCATCATAGCCAAGTTGTTCATGCAAAGATTAATTTTGAACTGCATGTATTATGTTTTAGAAAAGCTTTTGATGTCAAAATTATTGACGCAATGATGAAAAAGGACAGCAACATCCCTCGCAGAAGTGGCCAAAGGCTGCTTGCAGCCTTAGTCGTCCGTGTATAGGCGATTGGCTATCAGTGGCCTGCTTGTAGTGGTGCCCGCATCGACGAGTGACCTGCCCGCAAGGGTGGGTGCTCGTTTGCAAAAGGTGCTCGCCCACAAAATCGATGGGCAGCAAAAGGATAATTTTGCCCCTGTAAATTTTAAAAATTTTACATTTTATCTTTTCTATCTAAATTACCTAAATACCTTTCACAAGTCAAAATTTTCCAGCATATCCTGAATTTTAAAAATATTTGTTAATTAAAAGGTTTAATTAACCATTATTATTTATATAGTAATTCTATATAATAAAATGTATAATTTATCTAGTATCCTCGTATAGTAATTTGGTTTTCATATTATTTGTGCCACTATATACTGTTTTTTCCCTCAGAAGTAACAAAGTAAGCAAAATGACTCCAAAAAAAATGTTTGATGGCGAACATAAAATAATGAATAATATGTTGTGCAGTAACCACGAGAGTATCATGATGCTAAACCAGGAACCATAGTGCTAAGAACAACGACGACAACATAGACACTCCTACCTATTCATTGTTCTTTCCACAGTATAGATTGCCATGAAGACAAGTGCTCTTCCCTCGCAAGCTGATTCATGAATGGACGTCAACATCTTTAGGTTTTCTACTATCTTTTTCGTCCACTGAATTATGTTTACATCCATCTTCTGAGTAATAGGGATAACCAACTGCTCATCCCTTGCAAGCTACTTCCTGAGTGTACTCCATTAGCTTTCATTTTCCCTGAAGATCGAGGAGAACCTGCACGTACTTACGTGACACACACTGGTGCTCAGTTGACTTGAAGAAAGATCCGTAAGGGCTCAACGACCTGCTGTCATTAGGGAAGAGGATGCCACCAGCTATAATAATCCCATCACTCTTTGAATTGATTGCTTTATCATTCCTGGTGAGGCAACACTGGTGCTTCCAAACTGTAGTGGAGACCAAAAGCAAATCAGTAACTAGAAAACACAGCAGGAACAATCCACCAGTGAGGCTGTTGGATGCATCCAAACCTTGGATTTTATTGCCAGGGAAAGCATGCCATCGACAGTGGAAGATTGCACCGAGAGCAGATCCAAATGGAGGTTGCTTATAGATTCCACTATCTCGAACACCAAGCTTTCCCTCCATGGACAGTGCATCTCTACCAAAACCTCTTTGTCCTTCAAGGTGACGTTTACCTCGATTGGTCTATCCTTGGTCAAGATCCAGAGGTGCTCGGCATTTGATCTATCGACGTCTGATACTTTCCGCTTCTTTGCTAAAGAATTCTCGCCATTCACGATCTCTTTGTTCCTGTAATTGTCAGATGATCGCTTTGCTACATCAGGATGCTTCCTGCTCTCCGCAATCTCAAGCTCCGCTGAATCCTGGCAGGATTCCAACTCCAGCAGTCTTCTCTTAAGATCTTTCAGATAATCTATGGTGTTACCAAGGACGGATGCCTTGTCGACCTGATAAAAAGATAATTACAGCAAATTAAATTCTATAACAAAGGTGAAAGGTCAAAGATATATTTTCCCAAATAAGAGGCAAAACATTTCTAGCTTATCACCAAAATTTTGGATTCGGCAAAAATTGTCAGAAACTTCACATGAACAGAAATATACCGAGAAAACCATTTGATACCACTCTAGAAGTATATCTTCCGTCAGGAACTAATTCTACTACCTTGCTGATAGACGGAATAAGTGATCTCAAAACAAGAAATTTCTCCTTCAACTTCTCTCTTCTCCTCCTCTCTGATAAGACATGACGTACACCGGACTCTCCCTCTGGCTTGCAAGTTTTTTCCTGCATCCCATTTTCTTGATGCCTCTGCGGGCATCCGTCATGCAACCATGTTATATCCACTAGAAGTTTCTTTAACAGCTTCTGAGACATGCTAGTGAATGGTTTTGGTGGGTTCATATCAATTTTCCAGATTGCAAAACTGGATTTATGAGAAATCTTCGGGTAGCTTGAAACTGGTTTTACATGTTTTGAATTCTGTAAAATGACAGCAACTGCCTTTGCAGACCGTGAATCATCACCATCAAGATCCAGTGGAACTATCCTGCTAAGGCTTCTCTGTTGAACACCGTCAACAATCTGGTTGTTTTTACTTTCTCCCACAGTGCCAGAGACAACTCTCTGAACATTAACAAAAGACATCGGTTCATGCCCATCAGAATCCAAATAGCCATGTAGGACATTGCTGAACTCATCATCTATAAACTGCCTACTCTGAGTCTGAGATATGTCATTTAGCCCATCAACTCCAAATGCATCTTCTACCTTTTGCGTGGAGCAGCCATCATTTAAACTGCCATCTGAAGAACCTACAATTAGTTCTTCACGTATGCTTGTATGTAGCTCCTCGACCCTGCATCGGACTGGTTCTGTTTGTTCGATAGGGGCATACAAATGAAATGGAATGTGTGTTGGACCATTGCCCAATTGGGTTTGAGGATCAACGATCAGATTCTGGTCCTCCAAGTCGAGACAGTCATCTATGTTATTATCAAGATTAGGGCATAAATGATCTTCGTCGTTCTCAGGCATTCGACGACCGGATATAGATTGCTCATAGCAAATCGGATTTGGTAGCTCCCAGAGAGAACTTGTGATCTTCTCTATGATGGCAGGATCCTCCAAAATCTAAAGTCACATAAAATTAAAGGAGAAATAGTTGTATGAGAAGTATAATAGTTCAGAATACCTACTTGAAATCTTCATAAGAACAATCAAATAGAACTTACTAGATCAGTTGTTCCAAGCTCTAGTACACCATCCATGATAGGGATGCACACCACTGTCTGCAAATAGACACCATGACAAATCAAAGCATAGCTCGCCTAGACATATTTTCACTTTAAGATTATCGAGAGAGACTATCACGGTGTAATTGGTCATTTGAAACTAAGACTGTAATCGTACCTGAATAGATGCACTCTAGATGATGTGGGACGTGGTCCAAATTAATCATTCCGCGAGTAACATATCAAAAATTAAGGTAGTAGCCAATTTTAGCTTCGTGTTCTAATTACATATTTAATTACAACATTGGACAATTTAACTGGTTAGGTATACTACCTTTGCTAAAAGAGAGCGTGAAAACATCTTGCAATTTGCAAATTGAGAACCGTTCAACCAGATGTGTTGATTGTCTGCAAATGCTTTACCTGGCAATCTGAAGAACAATAGAAAACTAACATGTGTTAGAATTAAACTTATCAAAGGTGTAAGTTCATTCAATCAATCAAGAGGTGAAACGTATTAAAGGCCTAGAAGAATAAATCAAATTTACGATTGATTCTGGAAAGAGTCTTTTGAAAAGAAAAAAAAGATATTAAATATAATGAATATAATCTAAAGAACAACGTAAAACATTTAACTAAGATATATTGGAATTAAGATTATCAAGGTGAAATATATTAAGGGCCCATACAAGAATAAACTAAATTAACTAATGATTATTGAAAGAGTCTCTTGAAAAAATAGAGATTTATATTAAATGCAATAAACGTAATGTACCATATGGGGGCTATATAAGCCCCATCTATTGAGTTATGAAATATAAAGAGTTTTTGAGTGAAACATAGAATATTTTATCTTGTCATACTTTTCTTCGTATGATAGGTTTATCTCTTCTCCCTACATAGTTTAAAATTTGGTATTAAAGCTAAGTTAAGCTATAGCCTTTTCCTCAAGCATCATCCAATTTCAAATCCCTAGATTGATAAAAAAAAAATTACGATATATGATGCATCTAAATGAAGATCCTTCTAAGCTCCCAAGATATATAAGAGTTTGTAAAAGGAGTAATGAATGCAAAAGTGTAAAACTAACTCAAAGATAAAAAAAAGTAGAAAAAAATTTTATTCATGATTTACCAAGAGCTTGATGATATAATGTTCGAGATTATTACTCCAGTAAATACTTTAAAAGAGACTTGGGAAATGCTTCAAAAAACATTTGGTGGTATGGACAAAGGAAAAAAGCTCTATCTACAAGTTTGAACAATTATGAGATGAGTTTGAACAATTATAGTAAAACACTTTTGAATCTTGTCTGATTACATCTCAAAAATTATTCTATTATTCATCAAATAAGATGAAATGATGAACAAATAAGTAATCAAAGAGTAATAAAAAAATACTAAGATCTCTATATCCAAAATTTAATTTTATTATTGTAGCAATTAAAGAGTCTAAAGATTTAGAATAAATATCTTTAGAATAATTAATAGCTTCTCTTGAAGTTCTTGAACAAAGGCTTACAAAAAGATAAGAAGAAAAATCTATAGAGCAAGCATTACAAATTAAGTTTACTCTTACAAATTAAGTTTAATCTTAAATCTTTAAAAAGAAAGAGGTAATGGACAAAGAGGAAGATATAACAAAAATCAAACTAATAAAAAATTTTAAAACAATAAAAGTGATAGAGAAAATTCTAGCTAAAAAGGCCGAGGTTATGGTTGGGAATATCTTAAAAGAAAAGAAAGATGTTTTTCCTAAACCGAACTGGTTTGTATTTTTCTTTATGCTTTTTCTTACTATTACTAACCGATTTAGTTGCTCACATTCTAAGTTAAACTTATTTCTGATATGTATTTTTTTTATCAAATTTTCAAATCAAAATTTTATTTTGAAAGCACTAATCCCCCGCCCCCCTCTCTTAGTGTCTTTATGATCCTAACAGAGATGGCCAACTTAGGATTAATGATTTATTTCCTCGGTATCGAAATTATACAAGATAATAAAGAAATTATTATCTCAAAAGAAAATTATGTAAATGATATCCTAAAGAAGTTTTCCATGGAAGATTGTCACTCTACTATTACACTTGTGGAATATGACACCAGTTGACTAAGAAAAGTGAAGGTAAACAAATTAATTCAACTCTAAAAGTCTAGTTGGATGTTTAAGATATTTAACATGCACTCGATCTGATATATTATTTGGAGTTTGTTTAATAAATAGATATTTTATTCCTAAGATATCTCAATTAAAGGTCATTAAAAGAATTTTGTGATAATATTAAAGGGACAATTAACCATAGTATATTCTATTTATTATTGAAAAGGTTAGAGCTCATTTGATATAGTGATAGTGATTAGGCTGGAAGCTACAATGGAAGAATATAATCAAATTTGTAATTTATTTTAGTGAAGCCACATTCATATGATTTTTAAAAACATAATATATCGTTGCTCTATTAAGTTGTGAAGTTCTTATGTTTGTCATGTAATATTATTAAGAAAACTACTCCAAGAACTTCATATATAATAAGAGAAGTGAATCAAGATTAATGTTGATAACAAATCAGCTATTACCTTAACTAAGAATCCTATCTAGTATGAAAGATTAAAGTATATCGATACATAATTTCATTTTACAAGAGACCATATCAAAAACAAAAAAAGTGAAACTACTAAGATATACTCACAAGACCTCTCAAATTTAAAATATTTTAATAATAATAAAAAAGTATGTTAGATAGAATAAATTTAAGGAGAAAGAATATTAGAATTAAACTTATCAAGATATCATGAAAAAGTTTATTACATCAAGAGGTGAAACACATTAAAAATCTATAAAATAATAAATCAAATTGACTATTGATTTTTAAGAAAAAAAGATTCATATTAATATAATGAATATAATATGTCAACTATAAACTCCATATATGCTAGGCTATGAAATATAAAAAAAAAAATAAAACATAAAATATTTTATCTTATCATATTCTTTGTAGCTCTAATTTTTTCTCCTAACATATAAAAAGCTTTCACATGGTCAGGTAGTATGATACAAATTGCTGAACAAATCCAACGAGGTAATAAATAATAAAACAAAATAATGTGAACTTTTAGTAAGAGTGCATCTAACATACAAGAAACTCAAATGACATAATCCGATACTGCTGTTACGGCACACACGAATGCTCGGTCTTGCTTACGTTAAGAAGACATTAACTTTATGTAGGAAATACTTTGTCGAGAGCTGACATAAAGACACAATCATCGGAAAGCAATGATTCACCAAATAGCATAAAGGGATGAAAGCCAGCGACACAAAATAGGCAGTCACGTAGGTGTTCCGTGTTAGTTTCCCTTAAGCATATTTTGGAAAGTATACTTTCCTCAACATTATAACTTTGTCTGTTGCTTAGAAAAGAGATACATAGCTTAGCTTCTAGTCAAAATTAAAATCTCTTGCAGAATAATTTCAATCACATGTAGAGTTGAAGGGCAAAACTCTAATTCAAACTCATCCAATCCTTCATCACTATTTTTCACTGAGATAATTATGTACGACCTCGTCCATAAAAGTTTTACAATTAAAACATCGTAGCAATAGATAATGCAGATGGTACGCGATAGAACCAGTCTCAACTTTAATCATCAAAATGATGATGGAGGAAATTAATCATGATATCTTAGTTGTCCAGTAATCATTATCTTATATTAGCAGAATCATGCAGAATTAGAGACTTATTTCTTTAATCAAATATACAAAGCCAACTTCTTTACTCTGATGACATGTATACGAGATAAATTGCATTTGATAATAAAAAGAATCTTGAAGTGACCATAAAACAAAGATATAATGACAGGGAGAAAGACAACTTTAGATTTTTAAGAAAAGAGAGTACCCTTGTCCTATATTGAATGCGAAGGACATGCAAATCAAGTAGTACCATTCTGCATCAGTCAAATCCTCCGGAGACAATGCATCACAAGCCCTTCTCATCTGCTGATTGCCATCACCCGATGAAAGTGATTCATACAATTCCCTCAGTTGCTCGCTCCTCTGAAGGCTCATTTGGTCAGCTTCAAGTTCTATTGGTTGAATCATCTTCCTTGTTTTTATTTGACCATTATAAAATCCACCGTACCATTCTAAGACACTGACAAAACAAATTAACACGAAATTATGGCAAAAAGCTCAAATCACATGAAACAATCAATTGATAAAAAAGATTCACGAAGCAAAGACGAAAAGTAAATCTCACCAACCATATTATCTGGAGGATGGGACCAAAGAAAAGTCCTCTTTGCTCTACCATTCGGTAGAAAGTCTGCACATCCTATTTTATTGATATTTGATAAGATGAGACCTTTTATTTGTGTAGTGTTATCTTGGCATAGGCCTCCTAAATGGCATTCGCGTATACAGCAGTCTAGGAAGAAACCAAGGTGAGGAATCTTATCTAATATACTGCTCACTACCTTCCTTTTTATGACAACCTGCTATCGTTCCATAATTGCACACGTTTAATGTAGTCGCTTGATGATTTTGTCTAGAGAGAGAAGCTCTGAGAATTCGTGGGGGGTGATGGAGAAACCCCATCGCCGTCAGCATCTCGCTCTCCTGAAGCGTCGCTGGCTGTCACAGAGGCTCCCCAGTCGTCGGTCCCTCCGTCGGCTACTCCGTCTACGCTCGCGGCTCCCCACCTAGCTTCGCCCGCTATTTCTAAGGTTCCCCGATCTTCCGCCCTTTCTCTCGCTAGAGAAGATGCTGGTGAGCGCATGTCTCACAGTCATCCGTCCGTTGGGGGCGCGGGGTAATCGGCGCAGTTGAATGCTGCTAGAGCGGTGGCGCCTAACGGCGGTGAAACTGCTCAACCGATTGCTGCTGGTGCGAGGGAATCGGCACTGCCTTTCGGTCCTCTGTCCGCCGGGGGCACGGGAGAACCTCCTCATCCGATTCCTGCTGGCACGGTGGTGAAGGTGAAGGTAAAAGGGTATCTTGGACGGACCTGCTTGCTGGCCATTCTAAGGATACCGTTTCTTACTCATTTCTTTCGACGTTTGCTTTTGATTGCATCAAGATCTCCCCCAATGTTAGATACGATGAGAAGATTATGAGGCAGTGGAGGCAGCCCTGGGACTTCAACCTTGTGGAAAAGTTTCTCCTCCACTGCACATCTTGAGGGACTTTGTTTCCAAAACGTGGAAAGTCTCTTCGATGCCTCTAGTTTTGGATTTAGCCAATGACTTCTTTCTGTTTCGTTTTCAATCTGAAGTGGATATGATTTCAGTGCTTACTTCTGATCCGTGATCTTTCCTTGCATATCTTTTCTTGGTGGCTGAATTTTAACCTCGTATTTGAAACGTTGAAAACCTCCCCTATTTGGATCCAACTCCATGGACTGCCCGTGGAGTATCGGAGTAGACAAGGGGTTTTGGGCATCATGAATGCGCTGGGTCGTCCATTAAAGGTTGACGAATGCTCTCTGAAGATGGAGCAGAACAGGTCTGTGAGGGTCTGTGTTAGGTTGATCTCACCATCCCTCTGTTGTAGGGCTTGAGGACTGGGGACTAGCAAACCAGCTTCTTTCAGCCTTGCTCATACGAGAACCTTCCTAGTGTGTGCTTTTGGTGCGGGCATGTCGAACATCGTCTGAGCGAATGTTCTTAGTCTCTATCGAGTGAGACATGGCGGTGGAGGAAAGGTCAGATGTGAAGGAAATCCCTCCTGCTCCCACCTGGAGTCCCAGGGGCAGGGTCACGTAGAGTCCCACATGGATGCTACGGACAGATCAACCAGTTTTGAGTTTCTTGCAGCATCGGTTAGCCCATTTTGGCTATCTTTACTCGCCTTTTCCCTTTTACCTTCTCCCCGAAGATTGAAGTGGATGATAAATCCATTGGGTACCATCTGCTCCAGAGCAGATTAGGGAGTTGAGCAATGACAAAATATAGTATGAAAGCATTTGTAGAGAGAGTCAAGTCCCAAAGGGGCTGTGGACGTAAATGATTGTGTTTTGTTGACTTTCATTTTCTTTTACTGTGAGTGTTTTAAGTTGGAATTGTAGGGGCTTTAAGTTGGTTTTTTTGCAAGACATGCACTCCGATGCAAATACTGCACGTAGGATGGCATGTAGGCTAGGCCGTGGATGGTGCTCCTGGGCGATATCTGTGGAGGGTGCATCGGGCGGGATTGCTTTGCTTTGGAACTGATTCATATCCAGGTGCTCTCTTCTCATACTGCCATTATGTAAGATGGGAGAAATGACTCATGAATTTTTATTAGGATTTATGCAGGTATTTCTTTGTACAGTAGGAATTTATTATGGAATGACTTAGAATCACTTGATCTGCATGAGTTTCTTTGGGCTCTTATGGGTGATTTTAATTGTATTGTTTCAGCTTTTGACAAATTTTGTGGTAGGGTTTCACCATGAATTCTTGGAAACTTCAATAACTTTATTGCTAATTCGGGTTTAACGGATTTGGGATTTATCGATCTAAAGTTTACTTGGTGTAATAGCTGTCGAGACTGTGCCCGTATTCTTATATGACTTGATAGGGTTTATGCTAATAATGTTTGGCTTAATATGTTTGGTGCATAGTAGTTCTTCACTTGCCCTGTGTTTGCAATAATAATTACCCCCCGTTTGTTTTATGTTAATGGGCAAAGAAGCCCTTCTTCTCCTCTATTTAAATTTCATCTATTTTAGATTAAATATGATGATGTATGCAATATTTTCAACATGTATGAAATTTTCAGCATGCCATTCTATCTAAATGGCATTTCTTGCAAGTTGCATAGGCTTAGGGGATATTTGTCTTATAAGAATAAGCATAGTCAGGAAAAGATTGAGAGGCCTTAGAGCTAACTAAGCAAGAAATCTCCTATCTTAAGTTTAGAGAGTCTAAGGGTGTTCTTTATGAGTCTGATGGGCTTCAACTTTCTTATCTATAATGCAAATTAATTTGAAGTTGTGGTCTCAAGCTAAAATCAAATGGATTGGTGATGAAGATCAAAACATAAAGTATTATCATGCTGTGGTCACTTGTTGTAAGAGGAAAATTTTCATTCACCATGTCAAGACTATGGGGCGGATACTTATTGACCCTATTCTTATTAGGAATGAGTTTATTGAGTTTTACTCCCAGCTTTGGAAAGATGACGGGTGTGTTGTGCCTTATGCAACTTGGTCGACCTTTCTTCACTAGGGCATCTTGGATTCTTTAATTCAACCATTTTAGTCATAATGAAATTTGAGAGAATGTTAGTTTGGGGATAAGGCCTAGACCTATGGTTTCACTATGAAGTTTTATAGATTTTATTAGGATGTTATCTCAGATTCCTTGATCCAAGTCTTTCAGGACTTCTTTGATCATATTATGCTTCCTTCTGATTGGACCAAAGCCTTTCTTCTTTTCATTCCAAAGATTAATAATCCTACGAAGATTAAAGAATTAATCTATCTAAGTCTAAAATTTTCTTCTCGAAGAATATCCCTAAAAGCGTTAGGAGGGACATTTGTAATGCTTTTATGTTTAAGGAAGGGTGTTTTTCTTCTAAGTACTTAAGGTTCATATCCCTAAAACCGTTAGGAGGAACATTTGTAATGCTTTTATGTTTAAGGAAGGGTGTTTTTCTTCTAAGTACTTCGGGTTCCTTATTGCTCTTAGAAGAATTAGTAAGTCTCACCTTTGGTGCAGCCTATTGTTGATAAAATTGAGAGTTAGTAGAGAACTTATTTGTCGCTTGCGGGTCATACTATTTTGATTAATTTTGTGTTGAAGTTCATTCCTATTCATTCCTTGAGTGTCTCTTGGATATTAAATGTTATTCTTAATAAAATTATGAGAGATATTAGAAAGTTTTATTGGGGAAGCAGCGAGAACTTATGATTTACATCTCCCTAAGAATGAGAGATTAGACATTAAGGATCTTCACATTATGAAAATTGCTTTGTAAGGGAGTAGGGCTAAGAGCTTGTGAGTTGATGTGATTAGGGCTAAGTTTGGTTGTGTTAACCCTTGGAACTTGTAATTCTCTTCTAAAGATAGTTGGTGTTGGAGATTGTTTTTAATTATTTTAAAAAATTATATAATTTTTTTTCATTGTTTGTGGGTAATTGTTCTATGATTGGAGTTTTTTTTTTAATCTTTGGATTTTAGATTTACTGATTTCTTTTAAGCTGACTTTTTGTAATGTTCTTGAGCTAGAATACTCTGTGCATGATTTCAGATTTATTTCAAAATGGTTCGTAAAATTTGAACAAGTTAAAATTTCTCACTGGGAGTGTTTTATTGAAGGTCATTTGTTAAATGGATTTTGCCCTTATGTCATATGATGATTTTTAGCTTTGGAAGCTTGATAATAAAGGTTTTATTTCATGTAAGTCTACTTATTGGTTTTTGAATTGCTAAAAGGGTAATTCTGTGATGAATGATGACCAACGGGTAAGTTGTGAAAGTTGCCAATGCTACCTAGGTTTCAGGTATTTTGCTGAAAACTTCTTCATGGCCTTCGCACAACTAATAGATTAGCCCGATTGGATATGTGCAATACTGAGTTATGTCCTTTTTATCTATTGGAACCTTAGTCGTTTGCATGTGACCTTTGGAATCTTATAGAGCAAAAACTTAGTATACATTTTAGTTCTTTTCTGGTATGGTATGAGGGTGATCGGATTAATGAGGGTGTGCAAATGAGGGGAGATCCTAGGTTACTCTTTGAAGCTATCATCACCACTACTCTATGGTGGTCGTGGAAGGTTAGGAATAAGATTATTTTTAAGCATAAGTCTACATCTTTGAAGCTATCATCACCACTACTCTATGCATGACATTTCTATAAGATAATTGCATTGTTCCCGACTCA
The DNA here is from genome assembly GCF_036884655.1 of Musa acuminata AAA Group. NCBI lineage: Eukaryota > Viridiplantae > Streptophyta > Magnoliopsida > Zingiberales > Musaceae > Musa > Musa acuminata. The sequence goes on along the minus strand of NC_088331.1, from coordinate 41,591,987 downwards.
TGACATGGCCAAACACTCGGATGGTATTGTGTAAGGGTAAGTTTATAACCAAGTGTTTTAGAACAGGCCTCAGATGGGATACTAGTGAATCTCTATTGACTAGGTGCAGGTATATTAAAAAGGAAAGTGTCCTTTATTATGAGGGTAAGTTTATTATGAGGTGACTGTGCGAATCATGTGCATGGTTGTTCCCACCTCTTGGGTGATAAAAAAATATTATTGAAGATATTTGACATCTTGGATACTTTGATTCCTTTCTTATGACAAGGGAATGAGATGACTAGCTTACATACTAGATTAACCCATGCTTTTTTTTTTTTTTTCCGAGGAGAGTGGTCCTTTTAGTTTGTCAGTTTCAAAGCTCTTCATGTAATTTTACAGTTTAGCTAATATAATTTTGTTTGTTGAAAAAAAAAAACTATAGTCGCTTGATGATTCTTTCTCTCATGGGAAAAGAATCAAATGCTGGTAGAATGGTTTTTAGTTACCAACCGACTAAAATTATGTGTCGTTGTGTTTATGTTGTCATGATACAATTTGATCTACAAGGAAGCATTTCTGTGAACAATATCATTAGCAAAAACAAATATTCAAAATTAGAGCTCAACAAAATTCTTCATGGGAGTGGCATACTACAAAGTGCAGTAAAGATTAATAGTCTAATGTGAGTGAATCGTGCCGCAAAATAAAGATCAATGGACTAAAATAAGTAAAGAAGCTGTGGTCTCCATGAATTCCAAATTTTAAGAATGTTAACACAAGAATAAAAAATTGAAGTATATAAACACATGAAAAAATATAAGAATTTGAACGATTAAGTAAACAGAACAATATAGTGGAAAGTAAGAATAAATTTAAGAGGGAAAAATATGTTGGAGCAGCTTCCTTACCCGGGTTTCGTGGTGGAAGCTGACCAAAAGAATGCATAACTCCACTGCATCTTCGTAACGATGGCAGCAAGCTGTTTCCTGATGTGCCTCGCGAGCAATTCTTCGTGAATCGCGGGATCTGCGGCCATCTCTTGACACAAGACCAGATCTCCACCGAAGCCACCGATTATATCTCAGAAGAAGTAATTATCTCTCTGTACCATATCTTCTAACCCAATAAATTGCACAAGACCATAATTAATTCTTATCGTCATTCTCGATGTGGAGCCTTTCCTACGAAATAAATTTTATTATCATCAGAGGACCTCTCCTACGAAAGAATTTTTATTATCATCAGAGGATCGTATTCCATACTATTTTCAATATGGGGATAGTGACGACACTTTCTCCGGTGGTTGAGTAAAGAAGAGACAAATCCATCAAAAAAATAGTAGATGTTGGGAGGTCCTGAAATGAATAAGTGGGGGATTCTTGGAGCTTAATATGGTATCTCAAGAATTTTGTGACCTTCTTTCTCTGGCACAATTTAGACCCTTAGCCCTCGTAAGGAAAAGATAGGACACCATAAATTAATTCGCAATAATGTGCAGAAAATGACAAGGCTTCTAGTGGTTAGAAATCTATTATCGGTCTATGGTTCGCAATAGTCCGTTGAAAATAACATGGTTTCAAGTTGTTAGAAATCTATTGTTGGTTTAGGGTTCGCAATGGTCCACAGAAAATGACAAGATTTCAAGTCCGGTGCAGTGTAAGATCACCTTTGCTGGACTGACAGCAGTGACTGCGGGGAGGAGAGTAAAACTTCGGATTGTATCGACACAAGAAGAGACTGAAAAATCAGCGTATTTATGAGCACGTTTATGGACACGTCCCGCCTAAGCAGCGCGGACAAGTTGAGCAGCGAATTAACGAGAAACAACGGACGTGGGGACCAGTCGGTCCAAATCCAGAGGCAGCAGAGTACAGGAAAAAGCTTGTCCCAGCACGTTTAACTTCTGGTTACCTTGTTCCTTCTTACCTGCCTTGGCACAAGGAAGGATACAGGACGGAGGACACCATAAATAGCAACACATGACGACACCAGACTTTTTTCCTTGAAGATCTCTTGGATTACTACACAAACAAACACAGAGGGAAAGAGGGGAATTGGAAAAGTTGGTTTGGGGGACCAACCTAGAGGCAGCATAGTACAGCAAGACGGAGGACACCATAAAGAGCAACAGATGAGGACAATAGACTTGTTTCCTGGAGATCTCTTGGATTACTACACACAAACACAGACAGAGGGAAGGAGGCGAATTGCACAAGTTGGTTTCGGAGACCAACGAAGCAGCAGAGTACAGCAAGCAAAAGCTTCTCCTACCCAGCTTTTCAACTTCTTGGTTTCCTTGTTCCTCTCACCTGCCGTGGTTGAAGGGAGGGAGAAAGGAATACTTGCCCGGAGATCTCTTGGCTGGCACGCGAACACGCGGAGAGAGATGCAAGCCGCAAATTTCGGTTTCCGAGGCAAGACTCCGATCCCTGAGCCGAATCTCTGGATATCAATTCGAAGGACGGTTTTGTTCATGAACAGTTTCGTTCATTATTGTCCGTCGGCGAAACAGAGAGATGAAAGGCGTCAAGGTTAATATATATTCACGTTGCAGTGTATACCTTGGTCATCTGTCATATCATGGATGACCATGGTTAAAACTGTGGATCACTGCGATGCTGCAGTACATGCACCTTCGATGCATGTCCAATTGCGACCGTCCACCTCTATTTAGTACCTCTCCGAATGCGGGTGGCCCAAAGCTTTAATCCGCAATTTGACACGCACTGTTATTGTCTCCCCATCTTTTGACTTCTTCCGGCTCATAAGCCACGAAAGAGACGGGTTTCTGTCGTTCATGAGACCATCAATGCATGCTTGTGAGATACAAGATGGGAAGAGGCTCTGTGTTTTCTTTTGTTTTACTATTTTCCTACTCTCATTTCAATTGCAATAGAATGGCAAAATCGTATATGATTATTTATCATCATGCCTACAACTTGGTACGCTTTGTGACTTCGACGTGGCAACATGGTTTTCCTTTGTTATGAATCAAGACCAAGCATTAATCATATTGTAATGTGTTTCCACTTCATGATATGTTACATGTAGCATAATATTTCTCTTCTAATTTATGCTTTTCAAATTACAAAATTAGGCTTACTGAATTTTTTTACCATTTTTGACTCATGATAGCATGGGTGTACGGGGAACATGTTTCTTACAAAATTAGTGGAGTATTTAAATTATGTTCAAAAAATTATTGAATTACCTAAAGAAAATTAATGAAGAATATACAATACTATTACTTGTTGTACGTTGTGGATTATTAAAGATATAATAACTCCAAAACAAGTGGCAGAATCTTGATATCTTATGCTAGTATATATAGTAGGAAAAAATTCAAATATTATGATGAGATGTTAGTCGATCCATGGATGCACACGATTTTTACTATAGGTGTATCTCAGTACGACAATTCAAGAATAAAAGTCAGGTATTTGACACTAAATGCTACATACGCAATGCAAGTATATTAAATGTTATTGTCAGAAGACAACAGAAAAAATAAAGAAGAAAATAGTGATTATTCTCTTGCGAAAGATGATGTTTGAGAAACCTTCACAGACTCTAAAAGTATTGATGTGGTTCATATTTGATCTCATAAAAATTATTTTGATTCATTATATGCTAGATTAACTAGTAAATTAAATTTGGATGGTTATTCAAAAGCGGAAATTATGAGTGTTATAAATTAAGAATCAAGAGAATATGATTTGTGTTTCAAAGATATAGAAGAATCTAATTTATTTTTAGTCTTTTAAATTTCTATAACATAACTAGAAAGCTAATGCATGTGATGATAACGAAGAAAACAAGATATATGCTTTTCGATTATAAGAAATAGATGGTTGTGAATTAAAAAAAAAATTCAATCGGTGATGGGACTTAGTTTAATTACATATAGGGTATTAATTTCTATTAAAATCAAGTATTAGATTATGAATTAATTCATGTGTAGCTATAATGTATTTTTGAAATCAATTATTTATATATTGTTTTAAAGGGATGACATAAAATGGGTAAAAGTATTCATCAAAATAGAGATTATTAAAATTGATCTTTTTTTTTTAATTCTATTGTGAATAAAGTTGTTTGCACAACTATGTTAATTGGAAGATAAAAAATCAAAGTACATAAATAAGCTTTTGGTATTAGTGATCCATTTGCTTTATGGTGTCCTATCTAAATGATGGATTTATACCATGACACCCACATGAATATATATATATATATATATATATATATATATATATATGGAGGACCATTAAGTTGAGGAACATATTGTGTATAATAAAGGTACCTTTCAGGGTTTTAATGAGCTGTTCTTGTGTCTCATTAATAGGTCATGGATGCCCCCCCCCTAATTTTAGGTCAAAATTAGGTCACCTTGGTATCGCACGAGACTTTTACTTTGTGTTCTTCTTCTTCTTAAAAAATCCACGCATATCTTTTTGCAAATCCCTTGCTACTTTCGTCCTTCCTCACATGGCCTTTTCTTTATTGCTTCCAGGTCGATGAAGTGCAGGCGGACGAAACGATCACTGTACTGTTGCAATGAATGTACCCGTCCGAAAGGAAAACCAACGATCTGTAGTGCAACCATTGGATATGTATTTGAGATAATAACATGAGGAAAATAACATTGAGAAGGTGACATTGACATGTAGCTACAAAAACTGTTCATTGATTCCACCCGAAGTAGCACCATTATTTAAGTTTGTGTCAATTATTCATGCTCATTTTGCAGCAGATTCTTTTTTTATTTTTTTATCACACAATAATCATGAATTCTGTCCAGAGCTTGACTCTAAATTTGTATTATCGATTCTCACTTGGGATTCATAATCAACCCAATAGTAATCATACTGTAAAAAGTTATACCATCATAATGATGATGATGAAGAAGATGAAGAAGAAGAAAGAGTCTACGACTCTAATTATGTATTTTTTAGTTTAATCTTAATCCTTATTTTCGGATCTTGCTATTTTAGGACTAATATTGATGTTGGTGCGGCATATCGAATCATATTGCAGGTTTAAATCCTAATCAGGCGACAAGTCTTATGTGGATGGAAGGTGTTATAATTGCACTTGCTTTTCTTTCCCACTTTCTCTTTGTTTGACTTGTCTAATGTGCATGTCTTTACGTGCCTTGTCGTACCTCACGACTCCAAATTTCTGCACTTCATGTACTACGTAGCAACTAACACCTTACCGTCAATGCACTCTGATGACGTTCGTAATGTTGTCATAGTTCCATCAATACGATATCACACATCGTCAAGTGAGGAAATGTGACGGTCACGATGCAGATTCCACCTACCTGTCAAACATTCCACTCAGTATTATATATCTTAAAATAAGAAAACCCTAATGATAAAAAAGAAATTCTCTGAAAATACTCTTTTTTTTTGTTTTTTATTCCATATATCATCTTTTAATATTTTCCAAATAATATTTTTTATTAAAAAATTTAAAATATGTTTAATGAGATAAGTAAAGTAAGTAGATTATATCTTATGAATGGATCCACAAGGTGAATCAATTATCATATTATGATTCAATCCCTCATGTATAAGTTATATTTAAAAGTATTATAAGTGAAGATTCAAGCTCTAATAAAAATTAACTCATACATAAAAATAATACGATTTCAAATAGATATTTTTATTATTTTAAACATAAAATAATCAAATTAATAAAATCTTTGGATTTTATGTAAGAAAAGAGATAGAGATTTGATCGTTTCAAGGAGATCAGTTTTCTTTTGATCGTTTTAAGGGGATCAACTTTCAAGTAAGCGAAAGGCTTTGAGTTATATTTGATTACTTGATAAGAATAAACAAAGGCATTACATATTTATAGATTTATTTAATCCCTAGTCAATTATGACTGAGAGGCCTAAAAATACAAAAGAAGTAGTTCCTAATTTGTTACATCAAAGGAAGCCTAATAAACTCCTACCATAACTCAGAAAAACTAAATAAAAAAATTTAATATTAAATTTCTAAAATTAAGGAATCTTAACATTTCTCGTTTCTTCTTAATAGTCTTGCCTTTAAGGTTGAGCGATAACAAATTCCAAAATCTTCTCCTCCAATGCTCTATAAGACTCCCAAGTGACATCTTTAATTAGTAAGTTAGCCCACTGAACAAACACCTCTGTTATAGGATATCTAGGACGTATCACAATACATAGATCAAGTATAACTTGAGGTAAGATTTGAACCTCACCGATAGAAGAAATATCTAATAAATGGTAATGCACCACATCATCCTCACCTAACTTCTATTTAAGACAAGAAACATAAAAAAATAGATGTATTTTAGAGTTTGTTGATAAGTTTAAGCGATAAGCAATTGGACCAATGTGTTTCAACTCCTTATAAGGCCCAAAGAATCAAGAAGATAGCTTCATAGATAACCGAACTTTTATAAAAGTTTGCTTAAAAGGCTGAAGTCAAAGAAAAACCCAATCATCCACTTCAAACTCTTCCTAACTATGATGCTTATCAGCTTCTTACTCCATTATGACTTGTGAGACTACGAGATTATATCTTAGAAGTTAAATAATCCTATCCCTATCAAGCAATTCTTTATCTACTTGATCAACCTTAGAAGAACTAGGCATATATTTTATAATCGTGGGAGGAGGTCGATCATAAGCTGCTTCAAAATGAGTCATTTTAGTAGAAGAATGATAAGTGGTATTGTATCACCACTCTGCCTACAGAAGCCATTTCATCCATTCCTTTGGTTTATCACTAGTAAAACATCTGAGATAGTTTTCTAGACATTTGTTCACCACTTTAGTCTGCTCATATATTTACGGGTGATAGGCAATACTTATATATACCTAGATACCCTGCAAGTAGAAGAGCTCATTCTAGAATATTCTAGTAAAATCTGTCTCGATCACTAACAATAGAATGTGGAACTCTAAACAACTTTACTATATTTTTAGTAAAAGTATGAGTAATACTTATAATGGTATAAGGATATTGTATAGCATAAAAATGAGCATATTTTATAAGACGCTCTACGATTACAAGGATGGTGGTTTTTCCTTATGATGGTGGAAGTCCATCAATAAAATCCATGGATATGTTAGTCCAAGCATCATTAGGAATAGAAAGAGGCTAAAGCAAACCAAGGTTAGAAACTGTCTCGTCTTTGTGGCACTAGTAAACATTGCATTCTGCAACAAATTTCTTAATGATTTTTTTCATACCTTTCTAATAAAAAAGTTGACAAATGTGTTTGTATATATAAAAAAATCCAATATGACCTGTAGTTGATGATAAATGAAACTCCTTCAAAATTATATTCTAGCAAGAAGAATTTGGTGCCAAAATAATTTTTCCCTTGTAGTGCAAATCTATGAAATCCCAATTATAATTAGGAATAAAAGCTAGATCTTCTTCTAGCTTTTTAATAACATCTTGAAATTTAGGATATCTAACCATTTGTTCCTTATAAGCTCTAGTATTTTGTAAGTAAAAATAGAAATAACCACTAGTTTAGCTTATTTTAGAAGGCAAGAAAGTGCATCTACAATTAAATTCTCACTCCTCTTCTTATAAATAATCTTGTAGTCAAAACCCAATAGCTCAGTGACCCATTTTTGTTACTTTAAATAATAAATTTTTTGCTCAAGAAAATATTTTAAGCTTTTATGATCAGTGCATATTTGAAACCGTTAACCAATTACATAAAGTCTCTACTTAGTGACTGCATTAACAATGACTAATATTTTCTTGTCATAAATAGATAAACTTAAATGAAACGAGAAAAGTGCCTTATCAGTATAAGCAATTGGATGACCTTCTTGCATTAGTACAGCTCTAATACTCGCTCTAGAAGCATCAAATTTAATCATGAATAACTTATTGAAATCTGGTAAAGTGAGAATTAGCAGAGTAGTTATTATATACTTTAAAGAAATAAAATCTTGAGTAGCTTCTTTTGTCTACTTAAATGCATCTTTTTTCAAAAGTGATGTCAAAGAAGTACTGATTTTGCTAAATTCTTCACAAACTTTTGATAATAACAGTAAGTCCTAAGAATTCTCTTAGATCCTTAATCAATTTTGGACTTAGTCAATCTTTCATTACCTATATTTTGGAAGTGTTGACTTCAACAGCCTCATGAAGAAGGGTAAAGACAATCTGTAAATTGATTAAATTTACATGGCCAAGATATTCTATCCCAAATTGTGCAAAGTTGTATTTCACTTTCTTGACAAAAAGACAATGCTCATTAAGAAGGGTAAAGACAATCTGTAAATATAATCAATAAATTTTTGTAGATGAACTATATATCAGAATATCATCAAAGAAAATTAGAATAAACTAACAAAGATGAACTCGAAAGATATCATTCATTCAAATCTAAAAAGTAAACGAAGCATTAGTTAATTTAAAATACATTACCAAAAATTCATAGTAGTTATCATGCATTCTAAAAGTGATTTTTCAAATATCATCTTCATGCTTATGAATTTGGTTATAGTTAGACCATAAATCCAGTTTAGTGAAAACTTATGCATCTCACAATTCATCAAGTAACTCATCCACCATTGTAATAGGATACTTGTCTTTCATTATAATATTATTAAGTACTCAATAATCTACATACATTCACTAAGAATCAATCTTTCTTTCTTACTAATAAGACCAGAAAGGAATTTGAACTAATACTAACCTTTATGACTCTTGCTTCAAGCATATCCTTGATTATTTTTTATATCTCTCTTTTGAAAGTATGAATATCGATAGGACTGAATATTAGTTGGTGTACTCTCGAGCAATAAAAGATTTCAGTTATTATGTGATTGAAGAGGTAGAAGTCCTTATAGTTCTATAAATATATGCATAAATTCCTTAAGTAATGATTGAACACTTTTATCTTGTTTAGAATGCTAGTCATAGGTGCCCAGCAAGCCAATCACGTGAGTGATGGCACGTGTGACTTGATACAGAATCTTTTTGCTTATTATATTTTGGCGTATATCACTTTATAACTATTACATAAATGCATATATATATTGTGATGTCCTTGGATTTGTGCAATGGGAATCGGATCGTGATGAGATCACGATAATGAGATCGATTCACCTTTAAACACATATCCTAAATAATCCCGGTCATAGGTTACTCGAGAGGGACATCATGATAATCGGATAGACTGGTGTGCTATATACTCGTCCATATGATGGATGCAGCTGGTCTCATAGCTGCTCGTGTAGGGACACTAGGGATACAGTACAGGTGCTCATTGGAGAATGAGTTCACTGATTGATCCGCTTACGGAATGCTGGATGGTTGATGATGCCTTATTGTCAGACAGCGATTCCGTAGTCCTAGTGGTGTATCTGGTCCTTAGACTTGAGACACCAAGGATGTCCTGTATGAGTGCTCCACTCTTTGATACCAGAGTTATAGGTTTGACTGTCCCAGATCTAGTACAGCTAGTCATTGGGAGTGGTAGTCGACCTTACGAGGGCTATTGAGTGTCGACAAAGGATCATCCACTCTCGGCGTCATGAGAGGAATATCCCATGTGTTCTTGCTCAGACAAATCCCTGGCCAGGGTCATTCGGGTTGAGAGAGAAAGAGTTCTCCGAGAGAATCTGATTAGAGCGAGACTTGAGTAGAAACCTTATGGGTCTGATAGCACCATGCTCGATATACGGTCTCTGGGATATTAGATGGATGAGTGAATATAGGTATATGGTAACTGACGACAGACATGTCCAATGGATTGGATTCCCCTATATTGTCTGGGGACTACGGCGTAGTGGCCTAGTACGTCCGTAGTCGATGAGTCGAGTGAATTATTACAGAGATAATAATTCATTGAGTTAGAAGGAGTTCTGACAGGTATGACTCACGGCCAGCTCGATATTGGGCCTAGAGAGTCACACACATATGGTAGGCATTGCGATGAGTAGAGGTTCGGATATGAGATATCCGACGGAGCCCTTGTCTTATTGGATGCAGATCCAATACCCACTAGGGAAGGACCCATTAGGGTTAGACACGGGATCTCTATAAATAGGAGGGATTCACAGCCTCATAGGCTAGAGTCTTTGCTTGCCCTTCCTATTCTCCTCTCCCTCTCCACCTCAGAGTAGGCCTGGAGTTTTGAGGAGCGTCGTCGCAACCTTGCTGTGTGGATCACCGCTAGAGAGGAGGACGCTTGACCTCCTTCACCCTCTCCTAAGGATCTGCAAGGAAACAGGGATATACAATCTCCCTAGGTAACACAATCTCTATACGCAGTTTCATGTTTTGCGGATTTTTGCGCACCAATCTTCGCACGACGACGAACATCTTTTTGGGAATCGGGGATTTTTGTTTTCTTGTTCTTCCGCTGCGCATATGATGTCGCCCCCCATGATTTCCCAACATATAAGCTATAGTTTCATATTTAATACTCTGCAATTGTACTATAAATCCATGGTGTGCCTTTTGAAGAATCATTTCCATTTTATAGCTAGTAATAGTTGTGACCTTACAACTACGTTTTCCCTTTAGGATCACTTCCTTTCCACTAATAAATAAATTCATAATTAATTTAGAAAAAATTTAAGAGATATTACCTAGAATTAATAACCACTCAATTTTAAGCACAACCTCATAGACCTACAATGGTAGTAGGAAAAAAATCCATGAGTAATTCTTAGCCCTACATAATAAGTTTTACTTTGGAACACTTCCTATCACAATTTAAAATTCATCCATCAATAACCTTTATCTTGAATTTATCACAATGTTCAATGCGATAGGTCAATCGCGTAGTAATCTTACTACCCATAAAATTATTTGTGCTACTAATATCAATCAAAATAGTAACAAACTAATATTTCAAAAGTCTTTTAATTTTCATTGTTTGAGGATTAGAATAGTTGGCTAATGCATGAATAGTATATGTGATAGGTTTAATAATCTCATCATTATCAGTACCTTTATTATCAAAGTCTATAGTCTTAATCTTTGATTTCTCCTCAATTGATTCAATTATTAAAAGTTTTTCTTGTTTGTATTGATGCTCCCTACTCTACTTTTTATCACAATGCTAACACAAATCCTTTGTTATTCATTATTTAAGTTTCTCTTGAGTCAGTTTTCTAGTATTAGGATTTTGATTAGGAATGGTTGGAGTAGTTAACTTGCTAGTCACCTGTTTATTAGCACTCCTAGTTCAGGGATTTTCTAGATTAATTTTTTTTCTCATTAAATCATGCAAAAAAATTATAGCTATCATAGTGTGAGATTGGAAAGCCTTAACTTCACAACAAAGAGATTTATTATTTTCTCTTATAATTCTTTGAGGTTGGCGAGTCTTAACTTTAAATAGCTCATTATCTTGATTTCCCGGTATTCATGACTTGATATTTTTTTTATATGAATCAAGATCATTTACTTTTTGATCTCTTATCATTCTTTCTTTTTTGTTATTTATAAAAAAAGAGAATTGTCAAAATGAATCATGATCTTTCAATATTCATGACTTGAGATTTACTTCATATGACTCCTTTATAATAACCTATCATCAAATTGATGTCTCATGATTTGAACTTATCTTTGATATCTTTCATGTTATGATTGGAACATTGATATAAAAGAAAAAAAATTGCCTCATTATATCCTTCCCTTCGTTTTTTATAATGATAAAGGGGGAGAAAGAAGTGCTAACTTGCACATCTCAAAGAGAAGCAAAAACTTGCTAGCTTGCACATTTCAAAGAAAATCAAAAACTTGCTAGCTTGCATATTTCAAAGAGGAGTAAGAAATTTTACATATTTCTCCCTTTTGTTAATGACAAAGGGGGAGAAGTTGAATATACTCTTTGATGATTTTAAATTATGCATGTAATGATATCTTAACTCATATTATAATTTGGAATTGTGCATACAATAATATCTTAACTCATGATTTGATATTATGAAGCATGCAATGATATTTTAACTATAAAATGTTAGCATATGTCTTTTGCAAAGAAAGTCATTATCACTAAAATTGTTTCAACTTAAATTCAAATATTAGCATTAGAAGGTTATCATTTTCTGAATTTAAGTTTATATGGAAGGGGGAGTTTAGTTAAAACTTCGTCATCAATAGATTTCCATAAAAAAAGAAAAGGGAGAGATTATTGAATCTCGGATTTTGATAATGAAATCAATTGATAAGTCTGAATTAATGAGCATTTAAGAAAAATGATGCAAGACAAATTTTGATCATAGAAAGATAAATTATTAAAGCAAGAGAATTAGATATTAGGTCAAAGTTCATCATGTCAAAAATCGAGCATTGAGCTAGACGGATCGAACATTGTGCAAAGAAGATTAGATGTTGTAAGAGATCAACATGTCAATGGATCAAGTAATACACCGAAGGAAATGATGATGCGTCGGAAGTTTGAATGAAGTATCAGATGAACTAATGACTTGTCAAACAATATAGGCATCATGATTATAGTGTCAAGTCTTGATCGAAGTAGTTTAAGTGTCTAATTGAGTTAATTTTTAGGTGTAATCATGTCAACTTGATTAGGAGCCCATTGGGACATTATCAGGGTTGAATTGGGCCTATTGGAAGGCAAATTAAGTGATGGTACTACTTGTGAGTTGGAAAATATTAAATGTATTTGTTCGAAAAACCCGACGAGATATCGCTAGGGTCAATAATGGTCCTGCCCAGTGTCAAGTAGTGGTACTACCCATACTGATAGTGGTACTGCCAGAACATAGTCTCCTAGACTATGTTAGGCGACGGTACTACTAATATCCCAAGAACTCAAAAATTTAAATTTTGACACTATTTCTGAAGTCATTTGGGGCCTATAAATACCCTCTCATGCTTTCTTGACAAAGTTTGAAAATCTTATGATTTTAAAATATTATAAACTCTTAAAAAGTGTTAAATATCTTCCTCTTTGAGTCTAAAAGTTATTCTAAGAGAGTGAGAGTAATTTTGTAAAAGAGGAGTGTAAGGGTTCTCTCCTAAATTTATGAAAAGGAGAAAGAGTTGTAACAATGGTAATTGATCTTTGTCTATTGAAAGAAGATTGATGGTGAAAGTCAGTGACCTCGAAGGAAGAGGAATCGAGAGTGGATATAGGTTAAGATGATCGAACCACTATAAATCGGTTTATATTTCTTTTTTTTATCTTAATTTACTATTGTATATTGATTTACTTACTAAGCAATTCTTACTCGCACTTCTTGTTAATCATATTTTCGATATGGATTCAGTGATTGAACTTTCAAACCGAAATTTTTCGAAAGCACTAATTCACTCCCCCCCCAATGCATTTATGATCCTAACAGTTGGATTAAATTAGATCATATGAAATCAATATATATTGCTTAAATTAGAAATATCAAATCATATTTATAGAGATCATATAAATCATGAAAATTAAATCATATCCAAAGAGATCACAAATATCAAAGATATTCTTTCATATTTATGAAATGATTATTTACATATTAGTTGCTAATTCTTTACATTTATTCCTGATTATATCCATTAGTCTTTCATTGGTATCGTATCATATTATTGACTTTTATGTAAGTACAACATAGGTGAATGGTAACTCTTATGTTCTCCATGATTGTTTTTACATATTCCTAAGACATGGAGATATATTTTTTTATTTTTCTTGCATGACGTAGATGTAGAAGACGATCTAGTTTTGTTATGATTTGTGATTTTATCAAAACTAATATTGGTTTTAGATAAAATGATGTGGACTTTGTGATTGCATCATCACTAATATTATTTGTTGGACTAAATAAACATTGAAATGTGAAGCCTCAAATGTTAATTTTTTTATTATTTATATTGATTATTAAAAATTGATAGGTTGTTAAAAAAACACTATTGACATGATAGTTCGTAACTAATATTGTTTTTGTCTACATAATTATGAGTGATAAATTCCAGTAGTTATCATTAAAGTTTCTATATAACATTTTAGTGACCATCAATTCATCATTGAATTATCGTTATATTATTTCATCAATTTATTTATTTTCAATTATAAATTTTGAATATATTAGCCACAAAAATAAGTCGTCACTAAAATCTATAATTTAATGACATATGTGTCTTTTATTGTCTCTAAAACTTTTCATGGGACCTAGGCTAACAGAAGTTGGTGAACCTTGATGTTGTCATTTGTACAAAAAAAACCTTCTCATGTATGAGTCTCTTGGATACAAAGGCATTCATGTCTTTGAATCCATGACTTACATAATCATAGCTTAAGCCTTTAGGCATATAAGTTTATTGATATTCGAGTTATATGGTAAACTCTTCGACTTATTTTCATAATACTTCAATTTTTGTATCCTTTTCATTTTTTTATGATTGCATCATTTTTTCGCTACTTTGACGTTTACCCCTTTTAGTTGTTATAAGAAGGAAGTACTTTAAGAGTATAGTGAAACTTTGATACCGAATAGTGTAAATCAAGAGGAAGAGAAAAGAAGAAGGTGAGAAAATAAATAAGATATGGGAGAACAAAAGATAATTCTATCTTTTTTATGAGATAATTAAGAGTTGGTAGCTCAAAAATATAAAAGCTCAATAAGGTTTCAAAAGCTAGAATGCCACATCAATCTTTTTCCCCTCCCCTTTTATATATCTTTTATACATTAAATCATCAACCATCTCATTAATAAGTTATAATTTATTAAAAATTAAGTATAATTATAATATATAATTAATTCATTATGCTTTGTACTTGATGATTTGAAACTTCTAGTAAACACAAGGTGCAAATCATTTCTTGAAATTTAATGAACTTGAAAATTTATTATGTTAAAATTAGGAAACATTCGATGCTCACCATGCTGCAAGATGTTTGGAGTCTTAAAGTGCTCTTGCTTGGAAGTGGCTTCCACTAATATCTTCGACGTCGACTGTGGCATTTGCATTCCCTTTTCTTGGTACAAAATGTGTTTCCCGTTCCTTTAGATTATCGTAGTTATGTGACGCAGCTAACCGTGATCACCACGTACGGTGCTTCGCATGCAGCATTTGTTTTGATGCATATATTTATGTGCATGCTTCAGGATCCGTAGTCAAGTTAACGCCTTGTCTTGTTTTCTCCTTAAAGACCCTTCGTTGGGCAGCTCTTCAGGTTGGAGCTGCCATCCTCCATTTATTAGCTCTCCCTAACACGCACTGTGGCACAGACCACTAGTAACTCTCCATTTATGTGGTCTTTCCCTTGTCGTGTTCCAAACCACTCGATGTGTGACCAGGTAATTTGGTTTTCGTATTATTTGCGCCACCATATACTGTTTTTTCCCTCGAAAGTAACAAAGCAAGCAAAATGACTCCAGAAAAACATGTTTGATGGCGAACATAAAACAATGAATAATATGTTGTGCAGTAACCACGAGAGGAGGATGCTAAACCAGGAACCATAGTGCTAAGAACAACAAGGACAACATTGACACTCGTACCTATTCATTGTTCTTTCCACATTATAGATTGACAACTGCTTTAGGTTTTCTACTGTCTTTTCTGTCCACTGAATTATGTTTTCATCCATCTTCTGAGTCATATGTATAACCAAATGCTCATCCCTTGCAAGCTACTTCCTGAGTGTACTCCATTAGCTTTCATTTTCCCTGAAGATCGAGGAGAACCTGCACATACTTACATGACAGACACTGGTGCTCAGTTGACCTGAAGAAAGATCTGTAAGGGCTCAATAGCCTGCTGTCATTAGGGAAGAGCATGCCGCCAGCTATAATAATCCCATCACTCTTTGAAGTGATTGCTTTATCATTCCTGGGGAGGCAACACTGGTGCTTCTAAACTGTAGTGGAGACCAAAAGCAAATCAGTAACTAGAAAACACAGCAGGAAGCAATCCACTAATGAGGCTGTTGGATGTATCCAAACCTTGGATTTTATTGCCAGGGAAAGCAAGCCATCGACAGTGGAAGATTGCACCGATAGCAGATCCAATTGGAGGTTGCTTATGGATTCCACTATCTCGAACACCAAGCATTCCCTCCATGGACAGTGAATCTCTACCAAAACCTCTTTGTCCTTCATGGTGACGTTTACCTCGATTGGACCATCCTTGGTCAAGATCCAGAGGTGCTCGGCATTTGATCTATCGACGTCACATACTTTCCGCTTCTTTGCTAAAGATTTCTCGCCATTTACGATCTCTTTATTTCTGTAATTTTCAGATGATCGCTCTGCTACATCAGGATGCTTCCTGCTCTCTGCAATCTCAAGCTCCGCTGGCTCCTGGCTGGATTCCAACTCCAGCACTCTTCTCTCAAGATCTTTCAGATAATCTATGGTGTTACCAAGGACGGATGCCTTGTCGACCTGATGACAAAAAGAAAATTACAGCAAATTAAATTCTATAAACAAAGGTGATAGGTCAAAGATATATTTTCCCAAATAATAGGCAAAATATTTCTAGCTTATCACCAAAATTTTGGATTACGCAAAAATTGTCAGAAATTTCACATGAACAGAAATATATTGAGAAAACCATCTGATACCATTCTAGAAGTATATCTTCCCTCAGGAACTAATTCTACTACCTTGCTGATAGACGGAATAAGTGATCTCAAAACAAGAAATTTCTCCTTCAACTTCTCTCTTCTCCTCCTCTCTGATAAGACATGACGTACACCGGACTCTCCCTCTGGCTTGCAAGTTTTTTCCTGCATCCCATTTTCTTGATGACTCTGCAGGCGTCCGTCATGCAACCATGTTTTATCCACTAGAAGTTTCTTTAAGAGCTTCTGAGACATGCTAGTGAATGGTTTTGGTGGGTTCATATCAATTCTCCAGATTGCAAAACTGGATTTATGAGAAATCTTCGGGCAGCTTGAAACTGGTTTTACATGTTTTGAATTCTGTAAAATGACAGCAACTGTCTTTGCAGAGTGCGAATCATCACCATCAAGATCCAGTGGAACTATCCTGCTAAGGCTTCTCTGTTGAACACCGTCAAGAATCTGGTTGTCTTTTCTTCCTCCCTCAGTTCCAGAGACAACTCTCCGAGCATTAACGAAAGACATCGGTTCATGCACATCACAATCCAAATAGCCATGTAGGACATTGCTAAACTCATCATCCATAAACTGCCTACTCTGAGTCTGAGATATGTCATTTAGCCCATCAACTCCAAATGCATCTTCTACCTTTTGCGTGGGGCAGCCATCATTTAAACTACCATCTGAAGAACCTACAATTAGTTCTTCACGTATGCTTGTATGTAGCTCTTCGTCCCTGCATCGGACTGGTTCTGTTTGTTCGATAGAGGCATACAAATGAAATGGAATGTGTGTCGGACCATTGCCCAATTGGGTTTGAGGATCAGCGATCAGATTCTGGTCCTCCAAGCCGATACAGTCATCTATGTTATTATCAAGATTAGGGCATAAATTATCTTCGTCGTTCTCAGGCATTCGACGACCGGATATAGATTGCTCAGAGCAAATCGGATTTGGTAGCTCCCAGAGAGAACTTGTGATCTTCTCTATGATGGCAGGATCCTCCAAAATCTAAAGTCACATAAAATTAAAGGAGACATAGTTGTATGAGAAGTATAATAGTTCAGAATACCCTACTTGAAATCTTCATAAGAACAATAGAATAGAACTTACTAGATCATTTGTTCCGAGCTCTAGTACACCATCCATGATAGGGATGCACACCACAGTCTGCAAATAGACACCATGACAAATTATATTATAACTCGTCCAGACATATATTCACTTAAAGGTTGTCGAGAGAGACTGTCACGGTGTAATTGGTCAATTGAAACTAAGACCCTAACCATACCTGAATAGATGCACTCTAGATGATGTGTGACATGGTCCAAATTAAGCATTCCGCAAGTAACATATCAAAAATTAAAAAAGTCGCCAATTTTAGCTTCTTGTTCTAATTACATATTTAATTACAACATTAGAAAATCTAACTGGCTAGGTATACTACCTTTGCTAAAAGAGAGCGTGAAAACATCTTGCAATTTGCAAATTGAGCACCGTTCAACCAGATGTGTTGATTGTCCGCAAATGCTTTACCCGGCAATCTGAAGAATAATAGAAAATTAAGAGGTGTTAGAATTAAACTTATCAATGTGTCATAGAGAAGTTTATTATATCACATATTAAAGGTGTATTGAAGAATAAATCAAATTAACTATTGATTCTTTAAAGAGTATCTTGAAAAAAAGAGATTGATATTAAATATAATGAATATAATATGAAGAACAACATAAAACATTTAACTAAGATATGTTGGAATTAAGCTTATCAAGGCAGCACGAAGAAGTTTATTATATCAAGAGGTAAAACATAATAAGGGACCATAGAAGAATAAACCAAATTGATAACTATTAAAAGAGTCTCTTGAAAAATAAAAATTTATATTAAATATTATGAATGTAATGTATGTATGAGGAATATATAAGCCCCATGTATTGAGTCATGAAACATAGAGTGTTTTTAAGTGAAACATAGAATATTTTATCTTATCCTATTTTTTCTTTATATGATAGCTCTATCTCTTCTCCCTACATAGTTCAACATTTGGTATCATAAGAACAACAAAAAACAAAGTTGTGCTAGAATTAAACTTATCAAGATACCACAAAGAATTTTATTATATTAAGAAAAGAATAAATCAAATTGACTATTGATTCTTGAAATAATTTTTTGGAAAAAAAATCATATTAAATGTAATGAATGATATGTATCTATCGGAACTATATAAACCACATGTGTTAGCTCATGAGAGTTTTTGAATGAAACATAGAATATTTTATCTTGTCTTACTCTTTTTTTATATGATAATTTTATCTCTTCTCTTTACATATTTCAACATTTGGTATCTGAATTTAGATTAAGCTATGGCCTTTTCACCAAGCACTATCCAACTTAAAATCCCTATATTGACAAAAAAAAATTATGATATATAGTGTATCCAAATGAAGGTCTTTCTATACTCCCAAGATATATGAGAGCTTGTAGAAGATGGATTTATTGAACTAAATCTAATAGAAAATGGAATAATAAATATAGAAGCAAGAAAACAACTCAACGATAAAGGGAAAACGAGAAAAAAGCTTTGTTCATAATTTACCAAGAGCTTGATGATATAATGTTCGAGAATATCACTCCAATAAATACTTCAAAAAAGGTTTTAGAAATGATTCAAAAAGTATTTGATGATGTGGACAAGGTAAAAAAATTCATCTATAAGTTTTATGAGTTGAGTTTGAAAAAATACAATAATATACTTCTGAATTTATGTTTGTTTACTTCTCAAAATTTATTTCTATTATTTATCAAATGAGAATAAATGGTGAACAAATAAGTCATCAAAGAGCAATAAAAAAAAACTAAGATCTCTAGATTGATTTTATTACTATAGCAATTGAAGAGTCTAAAGATTTAAAACAAATATTTTTAGAACAATTAATATGTTTTCTTTTAAGTTCATAAATAAAGGCTTACAAGAAGAGAAGAAAAGTCTATTGAGCAAGCACTACTAACCAAGCTTACTCTTGAAAACAAAAATGAATCAAAATCTCAAAAGAGAAATAGGTCATGGACAAAAAGGAAAAGATGGCAAAAAATAAACCAATTAAGAATCTCAAAACAATGAAGGTGATAAAAAAAATTCTAGCCAAAGAAGCTAAGGTTATGGTCAAGGACATGGCCGAGGTCGTGGACATGGTAGAAATTCTAAATGGTCTGAGATATAATATTATGTTTGCAAAAGGTATATGTACTACTTTTTTAAATATTATTATAATATGAACAATCAAGGTAATAAGGCAAATTTTGTTGTAAAATAGAAAAATAAAAATCATATTTTGCTATTAATTTATGATAATTTGAAAGAATATCAATCAATGACGTGATATCTAGATAGCTTCAAATCACTTGTATGGCATCAAAGAATTATTTTCTAAAATAGATATAAGTTATTCTAGCAACATTGCATTTGGTGATATATCTTAAAAACTAGTAAAAGACAAAGGTAAAATTTTTCTTAGACTTAATAATGACAAAGAATTATACTTTTCAAATGTTTATTATGTTCCTTATATGAAAAATAATATTTTAAGCTTAGGACAATTACTTGAAAAAGTTTATAATATTAAGATAAAAGATATGCTTCTTTCAATTTATAATAAGAATAAAATATTAATCTAACATGTGAAAATGAGAACATAATGTTTTATCTAAATTTATATATTTTTTATTAGTTAGATTATTTTAAAACTAATATTAAAGATAATTCTATATTATGATATCTTAGATATGTTTACTTAAATTTTGAGACTTTAAAATTTTTAAAAAAGTATAATATAATAATATGATTACTAAGAATTGATCGTCCATCAAAATTATGTGAAGTATGTCTCATAAACAAGCAAAAAAGAAAGTCTTTTAAAATAACAAAACGAGCATGACAGACTTGATTTGATATGCTCAAATATTTATGGCCCTATTAATTCAATATCACTTCAATATCAATCGAAGGAAGTAATGTTTTCTTATCTTCACTAATGATTGTAGTAGTAAAACTTGGGTTTACATGTTAAAGAAAAAAAAAAGTTTTAAGTAAATTCAAATAATTTAATAATTTGATTAAGAGACAAAGTAGTTATAAGATTAAATATTTAAGAATAAATAGGGGTGATGAATACATATCAAATAAATTTAAAAATTATATAGAAATAATAGAATTTTACATTAATTCATCATGTTATATACATATCAATAAAATGGTGTTTTAAAAAAAAAAAAAAGACTATACTTAATATGGTTTGATGCATGTTAAAGGAAAGAAAAATTCTTAAAGAATTTTGAGAAGATACTATTGCTTATGTCGTTTATTTGGTTTCCGATAAGATAAATTAATAATGTTATACCAGAAGAAGTATGGAACTTATATAAACTAAGAATTGATCATTTAAGAATTTTTGAAAATATTATATTTGTCAAGATATCAAAAAAAATAAAATTTGAGGATAAAAATTAAAAATATATTTTGTTAAATTATACTGAAAATTTTAGTGGTTTCAAACTCTATAATATTATCATGACAAAATTATGATATAGGATTAAAGACTTAGTTCTTGAATCATATATACAAAGCCAACTTCTCACTCTAATGACATGTATATAAGATAAATTGCACTTGATAAAAAAAAAAAAAACTTGAAGTGTCTACGAGACAAAGATAAAATGACAGAGAAAGCTTTTAAGAAGAGAGAGTACCCTTGTCCTATATTGAATACGAAGGACATGCAAGTCAAGTAGTACCATTCTGCATCAGTCAAATCCTCTGGATACAATGCAGCACAAGCCCTTCTCATCTGCTGATTGCTATCACCCGATGAAAGTGATTCATACAATTCCCTCAGTTGCTCGCTCCTCTGAAGGCTCATTTGGTCAGCTTCAAGTTCTATTGGTTGAATCATCTTCCTTGTTTTTATTTGACCATTGTAAAATCCACCACACCATTCCAAGACGCTGACAAAACAAATTAACACGAAATTTGGGCAAAAAGCTCAAATCACATGAAACAATCAATTGATAAAATAGATTCACGAAGCAAAGACGAAAAGTAAATCTCACCAACCATATTATCTGGAGGATGGGACCAATGAAAGTTCCTCTTTGCTCTACCATTCGGTAGAAAGTCTGCACATCCTATTTTATTGATATTTGATAAGATGAGACATTTTATCTGTATAGTGTTATCTTGGCATAGGCCTCCTAAATGGCATTCGCCTGTACAGCAGTCTACGAAGAAAACAAGGTGAGGAATCTTATCTAATGTACTGTTCACTATCTTCGTTCTATGACAACCTGCTCTCGTTCCATCATTGCACACATTTAATGTAGTCGCTCGATGATTTTATCTAGAGAGAAAAGTATTAGGCTGACTACGAAAAGTATTAGGCAGACAGTCCACAAATTTAGTTCATAGTGAATTTTAATAATTTTTTTCTTATTTATTTTTAACTTAATCTTAAATCAAAGAGGTGTGGTGACTACGAAAATAAAGGAAAAAACTGTAACAATAAGATAGAAAATTATAGCATTATCTTGATTAAAAAAAAGGATAGAAAAATAAGAGAAAGAAAGGAAAAAAATAAGGATAATGCAAAGAGACTGTTCTCAATCATCTAGGTAATATTCTCATATCAGGTTATATCAGATCTATAGTAGATTCTTGCTGTGATTACTTGAGGAGAATTTGGATATTATATACTTGGGTTTTGGGCAAACAACTGAGATTTGTATATTCATTATTCTTATAGTGGATTATTTCTAGTTTGCCCCATGGTTTTTACCATTCATGTTAGAGGGGTTTTTCACGTAAATCTTGATATTCTATTTGATTGTGATTTCATTTAACTCCATTGCGTGTTACGACCTGCATGGATTTGTTCGTATATAAAAATTTGTTTCTCTTTTTATATCCCATCAATTGGTATCAGAGTAGAGTTTTGGTGATTTAATTTTTGCGTTTGAACATGGAGGCCGGTAATGTTTTTCTCATAATTAGCTTGAATGGAAATAATTGGATGATATGTAAATCAAGAATATAAAATCTCTTGTATTGCATAGACTTGTATGGACCTTTGCATGGGGATAGTACAAAGCTCATAACTATGACAAATGATAAGTAGAAGATATTAGATCGAAAAATAGTTAGGTTTATTCGATAGTGTCTTTCACCATGTTTCTACTGAAAGTTCTACATGTTCTGTTTGAAAAAAGTTGGAAGGTCTCTATCAAAGAAAAATAGTTGACAACAAAGTTTTCTTGATCAGAAAACTTATAAACTTGAAATATAAAGAGGGTGCTTCTATTGTTGAGTGTTTGAATAAAATGCAGAGTATCACTAACTAGTTATCCTCTATAAAAATATCTCTTGATGATGAGTTACAAGCATTGTTACTTTTAAGTTCATTACGAGAAAGTTAGGAGACATTGGTGGTTTTCCTCAATAATTCTACACCAGATGGTATTGTAACTATGAGTCAAGTAACAAGTAGTTTGTTGAATAAGGAGTTGAAAAGAAAGAACTCGGTAACATCTCATATTGATTCATAAGCACTTATATCAGAGAACGAAGGAAGGTTAAAGTCCAAGGATAGAAGCAGTTCATGCATGGGTAGAAGCAAGTCAAGATCAAGAAAAGATATTATTTGCTATAATTGTGGTGAGAAAGGTTATTACAAGAACCAATGCAAGAAATATAAGAAGAACAAAAAAAAGGAAAAAGAAGTGGAGTATATAAAGTCAAAAGATAATACTACAACTACTATGCATGGTGGTGATTATTTGATTTTATCTCCTTCTAATGATATTTTTTCTTGTGTGTGTCGGGATCTTGATTGGGTGACTGACATAGGTGCTTCTTATCATGCTACACCATAGAGGGAGTTTTTTGCTACCTATAGGTCTAGAAATTTTGATGTTGTCAATATAGGTGACTATGGCATGACAGACATCATTGGCATAGGTGATATCCATATAAAGACTAGCCTTTGCTGCAAGTTGATGCTTAAGGATGTGAGACATGTGGTTGACTTGAGGCTGAATTTAATTTTAATTGGAATTTTAGATGATGAAGACTATGATAGTAGATTTCACATAGGACAATGGAAGCTCAATAAGGGTTCTCTTATTATAGCTAGTGGAAAAATTATCACACCTTATATAGGCTGTAGGCCAAAGCTTGTGGTGAGTAACCGAATGCTACAAAGAAAGATTTCAGCATGGAGTTGTGGTATAGGCAATTAGGACACATGAGTGAGAAGAGGCTACAAGCTCTTTCCAAGAGAGAAGTATTGCTAGACCTTAAAGGTACACATCTGAACCCTTGTATTGATTGTTTGGTTGGTAAATAATATAGAGTTTCATTTGCTAGTCCTACTTTGTCTAGAAAAATACATATTTTAGATCGTGTTTATACAAATATATATGGTCCTTTGAGGACAAAAACTCATGGTGGATCTGTTAATATTCTTGGTATTAGTGGTGCACTTTATTTTGTCACTTTTATAGATGATTTTTTCAGAAAAGTTTGGGCCTATGCTATGAAGACCAATGATCAAATAATGGTAGTGAGTACATAGGATTGTTTAATGATTATTGCAGGTCACATGACATCTAACATGAGATGACAGTTCCTAGTACACCTCAGCATAATGTTATTACAAAGAGGATAAACCACATAATCATGACAAAGATCTAAGTGTATGCTTTCACAAGTCAAGCTACCCAAAAAGTTTTGGGATAAGGCTTTAAGGACCGTAGTTGATGATATTAACTTATTACCATGTACAGCCCTAGATGGTGATGTTACAGAGCATGTATGGTTAGAGAAAGATGTTTCCTACCAGCGTTTAAGAGTGTTTGGTTGTCGTACATTTGTACATATTCCAAATAATGAAAGGTCCAAGCTGGATAGTTAGACTAAAGAATGTATTTTTCTTGGCTACTTACATGATAAGTTTAGTTATAGGCTTTGAGATCCAGAAAAGCAAAAGGTGTTTAGAAGTAGAGATGTGATCTTCTTTGAGGATTTGAAGAAGAATGCATCAGCCATGACTTCTGCAAAAGGATTATCATATTGTGACCCAATTACTCCTTTAGTATATTAGGGTGATGGGGGAGATGTGTAGGAAGATGGTGTAGAGCCCAATATTGATATACCTGTAGGACATGTTGAGTAAGAAGAAGTTGGAGAGCAACTTTCCATAAAACCTCAATTGAGAAGATTTTCTAGACAACGTCAACCTTCTAGAAGATACTCTACAGATGAGTATGTGATGCTTACTAATGCAGGTGCACCAGAAGTTATCAGGAAGTAGTTGAAAGTGAATATAAAAAGAAGTGGTTAGTTGCTATACAGGAAGAGATGGATGCTCTTCAGAAGTACCACACATATGATTTGGTGCAACTACCAAAGGGAATAAAGGCATTGAAGAACAAGTGGGTTTTTAGGTTGAAGACTCAAGAATATTGTTCTCAACCAAAGTACAAAGCTAAATTGGTTGTGAAAGGCTTTGGTCAAAAGAAATGTATTGACTTTAAAGAGATTTTTTTACCTATTGTTAAAATGTCTTCTATTCGTGTTGCTCTTGGTATTGCTACTAGCCAGGACTTGGAGGTTGAGCAGTTAGATATGAAAACAGCTTTCCTTTATAGTGATTTGGAGGAAGAAACTTATATGGAGTAATTAGAAGGCTTTAAATTCAAAGGTAAAAAGAACTTTGTTTACAAGTTGAAGAAGAGCTTGTATGGGCTAAAGCAAGCTCCAAGACAGTGGTACAGAAAGTTTGATTCATTTATGATTGAGAATGGATACAAAAGAACAACTTCAGGTTATTGTGTGTATATCAAACGGTTTGGTAAGGATTTTATTATTCTCTTACTTTATGTTGATGACATGCTTATTCTTAGTAAAGATATGTCTACAATTAATAGGTTGAAGAAAGAACTGAGTGAGTCTTTTGTAATGAAGAACATAGGGCCACAAATCAAATACTAGACATGTAGATTTTCCGTGATATAAAAAATAAGAAGATTTAGTTATCACAGGAGAAATACATCGAGAAGGTATTGGAAAAGTTCTCCTCTTGCAGGTTACTTCAAGTTGTGCTCAAAACAAAGTCCGTCAAATGATGAGGAGAATAAGAAAATATAAAAGTTTCATTATGCTTCAGTAATTAAAAGTTTGATGTACGTGATAGTATGTATGAGGCAGGACATCACATATGCAATGGGTGTTACTAGCAGATTTCTTGCAAATCTAGGCAAAGAGCACTAGGTAGCAGTGAAGTGAATATTTAAATATCTCAAAAGGAGCTCTAAGGTTTGTTTAAGCTTTGAAGATGGACGACTTGTGTTGACAGGTTACACAGATATGACAAAAGATATTGATACGAGGAAGTCCACATCATGTTTTGTACTTACTTTTGCAGGGAGAGTTGTGTCATGACAATCCAGACTATAAATGTGTATTGCTCTCTCCACCACATAGGCATAATATATTGTTGCTACAGAGGTTTGCAAAGAAATATTATAGATGAAAGAATTCTTACAAGAATTGTGGCTGAAACAGGAAAACTATATGATGAATTATGATAACCAGAGTGTATCAATTTGTGTAAGAACTCAACTTTTTATTTCAAATCAAAACATATAGATATCAGATATCACTGGATTTAAAATGTACTTGAAGAGAAGCAATTACAGCTTTAAAAAATTCATACAAATGACAACGAAGCATACATGATGACAAAGACAATCGGCATGACTTCACATTAAGGAGTCATGTGACATCCTCTCTGAAGAGGGAGGTTGTTGGATTGATAGCCTACAAGTTCAGCCCATAGTGGACTTTAATAGCCCATAGCCCATCCCTTTTTTAACCTAATCCTAGATCTAATAAGAGAAGTGTGGTAGCTATGAAAATAGGCGAAAAACTATAACAATAAGGTAGAAAATTACAGCAGCATCTTGATTCGAAAAAGAGGAAAAAAAAAGTAAAAAAACAAGAGAAAGAAAGAAAAAAAAATAATGAAGAGAAACTGTTCTTAATCATATCGGCATTAGGAGAATTTGAATATTATGCGTACTAACATAATCTTTATATCCTAATTATTCTCTAGAGATAAAAAATTAATTTTATATTTATTATTTTTATAATAAATTATCTTTGATTTACATCGGGGGAGAGGAATTTTTCATCGTATACAAACATGTATACAAACATGGAGAAACCCCATCGCCGTCAATCATCTCGTTCTCCTGACGTGACGCGTCGCTGGCTGTCACGCCCCTCCGTCGGCTACTCCGTCTACGCTCGCGGGCACGGGAGAACCTCCTCATCCGATTGCTGCTGGCACGGTGGTGAAGGTGAAGGTAAAAGGGTATCTTGGGCGGACCTGCTTGCTGGCCATTCT